>NC_069504.1:16172497-16212497 GCF_027579735.1 Bombina bombina | reverse complement strand
ATATACATATATATTTATGTGTTACTATGTATATATATATATATATATATATATATATATATATTTATTTGTTATTATGTGTATATACATATATATTTATGTGTTACTATGTGTATATACATATATATTTATGTGTTACTGTGTGTATATACATATATATTTATGTGTTAGTATGTGTTTATACATATATATTTATGTGTTAGTATGTGTATATACATATATATTTATGTGTTACTATGTGTATATACATACATATTTATGTGTTACTATGTGTATATACATACATATTTATGTGTTACTATGTGTATATACATATATATTTATGTGTTACTATGTGTATATACATATATATTTATGTGTTACTATGTGTATATACATATATATTTATGTGTTACTATGTGTATATACTATATATATTTATGTGTTAGTATGTGTATATACATATATATTTATGTGTTAGTATGTGTATATACATATATATTTATGTGTTATTATGTGTATATACATATATATTTATGTGTTACTATGTGTATATACATATATATTTATGTGTTATTATGTGTATATATATATATATATTTATGTGTTACTATGTGTATATACATATATATTTATGTGTTACTATGTGTATATACATATATATGTATGTGTTACTTTGTGTATATACATATATATTTATGTGTTATTATGTGTATATACATATATATTTATGTGTTACTATGTGTATATACATATATATATTTATGTGTTACTATGTGTATATACATATATATTTATGTGTTATTATGTGTAAATACATATATATTTATGTATGTGTTACTATATGTATATACATATATATTTATGTGTTATTATGTGTATATACATATATATTTATGTGTTATTATGTGTATATACATATATATTTATGTGTTAATATGTGTATATACATATATATTTATGTGTTACTATGTGTATATACATATATATTTATGTGTTACTATGTGTATATACATATATATTTATGTGTTACTGTGTGTATATACATATATATTTATGTGTTAGTATGTGTATATACATATATGTATGTGTTACTATGTTTATATACATATATATTTATGTGTTACTATGTATATATATATATATATATATATATATATATTTATGTGTTACTATGTGTATATACATATATATTTATGTTACTGTGTGTATATACATATATATTTATGTGTTAGTATGTGTTTATACATATATATTTATGTGTTAGTATGTGTATATACATATATATTTATGTGTTACTATGTGTATATACATATATATTTATATGTTATTATGTGTATATACATATATATTTATGTGTTAATATGTGTATATACATATATATTTATGTGTTAGTATGTGTATATACATATATATTTATGTGTTAGTATGTGTATATACATATATATTTATGTGTTATTATGTGTATATACATATATATTTATGTGTTATTATGTGTATATATATATATTTATGTGTTACTATGTGTATATCAGAAAAAAGAGTACTGGATGCTCCGATAAAATGTAACAATTTTATTGATTCTTCATAAAAACAGCAAAAGCATGGAGAAACAGATAGACACGATTGCAGGCGCAGCACCAGGGCTTACGCGTTTCGGATGTGAAGCCTTAATCATAGCATACAGGTGCTGGGCCTGACAGGTGCACTTAACACCTTAGGTTGATTCTCATTGGTTAAAAGGAAAGTTTAAAAGAAAAGCAACCCGCCCGCTTGGAAGTGTCATAACATGAATATAGTACTAGAAAATAGCAAATAACAATATCAACAACTGAGGAATATACTGTGAATAAGTAAAGAAAACCCAAATTGTGCAAAAATACAAAGTACAAATAGGGTCTAAAAAGTAAACGCAGATTAGATATGTTAAGAACAGGACACTGGTTATATGAGAGATCAGGGGAAATGACAAAAGCACTAAGGATGCTAAAAAGTAATATGCAATAAATGTCAACAAATTATTTTATACAGAATTTATGTCAATACCTAATAAGTCTGTAAATGTGACATCAAAGAAAATAATTGTCATAGAAATAAGGACTCCTGTTGTGAACATTGTGCAGAGTATAAAGTATAGACTATAAAATATATATTCACAAAACAAGAGGTAAAGTTCAAAAGGCTCACAGTTTGTGTAAACTGAACACATAATCTACATCTAACCTGATTAAGTATAATCTGAAAGATGGTGGAATTTTGATTCACGAGCAAAGAGGCTACCTAGGGGGAAACAACTAAACCCAGGAGAGATAATACAGGACTGGTATTATTCCCAGTAATTTATTAAATCATACCTGGAGTTAAGTCCTTTAGGTATTCTGGTGTTAAGTTTAAACATCCAGAATGCCTCTCTCTTGGCCAGTAATTTGCTAAGATTTCCACCTCTACTAGGCAGAACAACTTTTTCAATGATGCACCATCTCAATGAACTAAGGTTATTGCCATGTTTGCCATAGAAATGGAGTACCAAAGGTGTAGTGGCTTTTCCTATGTTGAAAGATGACAAATGTTCTCTAAGTCTTGAGTTCATGTCCCTAGAGGTAAGTCCTACATACTGCAGGTGACATTGGGTGCAGGAAATGAGATATATGACATTGCTAGCTGTGCAGTTGAGACAAGTTTTGATGTCAAAAGTTTGGCCAGTGGTATAAGACGTAAAATTATTTGTGACCTGAACAAAGTCACAGGGTTTACAACGTCTGCTGCCGCACTTGTACATCCCGCAGTGTCTCAACCACGAGCTTTGGTTAGTCTCAATCTTTTTGAGTTCTGTAGGTGCTAGAATACCCCCTAGTGTATTGCTTTTTCTATAGGAACATTTGAGCCCTTTCTCAACTGTAGTCACTAGTTTGTCATCTGCAGCAAGTAGAGCAAAGTGTTTTTTGACTATGCTGCATACTTTGTTGTACTCTGTACTGAATTGTGTGACGAAGTACACTCCTTGAGTAGATTTAGACCTGTCATACCTTGGTTTGTCTTGTAAGAGCGTCTTCCTATCTATGTGTTCAAGGGACCTTTTGGCCCTTATAACATCGTGTGAAGGGTACCCTCTTTCACGAAGTCTTTCTGACAAGGAGTCAGCTTCCTTATCATAGGTAGCTCTGTCAGAACAGTTTCTCTTTAGTCTAGTGAATTGTCCTTTTGCAACAGCGAATCTCATTTGTATGGGATGACTGCTGTTGCCATGCAACATGGTATTCCCAGAAATAGGTTTACGATAGACACTCATGGAAACTCCACTATCCTGGACACCTGTGAGAGTGAGATCCAAATAGTTAATATGCGTGTTATGTAACTCATAGGTGAATTTTAAATTCAAATCGTTAGAATTCAGAAATTCTAAAAAGAGTGGCACATCTGACTGACTGCCTGACCATACCAAGAGGAGGTCATCAATGTACCTCCTGTAGAATTTGATGTCCTGTTTGAAGGGATTACCATCTCCAAAGATGTGGCACAGCTCCCACCAACCTAGGTATAGGTTGGCGTACAAGGGAGCAAACTTGGCTCCCATGGCTGTGCCACATCTCTGGAGATAGAACTCCCCCTCAAACCTGAAGAAGTTGTGTGTCAGAAGGAACTCAATTACCGTGATCACGTAATTCTGAAACTCTGGGGAAAAATCACTGTGATTCTGGAGGAAAGAAGAAACCGCTTGCAGGCCCTGCGTATGGGGTATGGATGAATAAAGGGCTACTGCATCTATGGTTAACCATGCGTATTCATCCTTCCATTCAAACGTCTCTAGAATATTGATTATATGCTTAGTGTCACGAACATATGACACCAGGGATAATACCATGGGTTGTAAAATAGAGTCAACCCATTGCGAGAGGTGCTCCAAAAGGGAGTCGATCCCACTCACAATGGGTCTACCTTGTACTTGTGTTATACTTTTGTGGACTTTTGGAAAATGGTGGAAACAGGGAGTCCTGGGAAATTGTACATCTAGATATTTGACAGTCTTATCATCCAGGAAACCCTGTTCCCTACCATCGTCCAAAATGTCTTTCAATTGAGATTTGAAGATGTTAGTAGGATCCCTGTGGAGTTTTTCATAGTCATCTGTATTGTGAAGTTGACGTTTAGCCTCTGCAATGTAATCATTCCTATTCATTACGACTACCGCCCCGCCTTTATCGGCGGGGCGTATCACTATCTGATTATTGCCCCTAAGTTGAGCTAGGGCATCCTTCTGTTTGAGTGTAAGATTTTGTTTGACTTTTTTGGTCTCCTTTTGAAGCTTGATTAAGTCCATCTCAACTCTGTGTTGGTATGTCTCTAAAATTTGGCCTCTACTCATTATAGGATAGAAATTGGATTTTTCCATGAGTGTGGTACCTCTGTTAGTAAAATCTGTAGCTGTACTAGACTCAGTGGCTAGGGACTGTAGGGTAACTACGTCACACATTTCTGCAAAGTCACTAATGTTGTTAGTCATAGAGGGTATAGGTGTGGCTCGCTCATCTGACATGGTATGTGTACTGTAGAAATGTTTTTTCAAGGTCAGATTTCTAATGAGGCGATTAACATCTATGAGTGTTTGAAAAAGATTAAAGTTGCTCGTGGGTGAGAAACCTAAGCCTAAGGCTAAAACAGAGTGTTGTTGTGATGTTAAGTTAACAGATGAAAGATTAATGACATTGGTAATCATTTGTATTTGCTCAGTGGTTTGTTCCCCCTGCGTGGATATCTGGCCTGACCGACTTTGGTCGACCCTCCATTGTGTGTTTAATCCAGGGCCTGTGGAAAAACCACTGGCGTCCACTGCTGCCCCTTCCACGACTAGCGCTGCTCCTATTGCTCAGAATGTGCCCTCCATCCCCACAGGCATACTTAAGAATAAATATACATATGCCCCTGTTCCTGAAAATGTACCCATAGTGAGACACAAAGAGCAACACTCACAAGAATACACTAATAGTCAATATACCACAACAAATATGCCCACTGCCCCCCCTATTGTGGCAACACCAAGTACAAGCGTAGCCTCCAATGATCTGGAACAGGTTTTTCCACAGGCCCTGGATCAAACACACAATGGAGGGTCGACCAAAGTCGGTCAGGCCAGATATCCACGCAGGGGGAACAAACCACTGAGCAAATACAAATGATTACCAATGTCATTAATCTTTCATCTGTTAACTTAACATCACAACAACACTCTGTTTTAGCCATAGGCTTAGGTTTCTCACCCACGAGCAACTTTAATCTTTTTCAAACACTCATAGATGTTAATCGCCTCATTAGAAATCTGACCTTGAAAAAACATTTCTACAGTACACATACCATGTCAGATGAGCGAGCCACACCTATACCCTCTATGACTAACAACATTAGTGACTTTGCAGAAATGTGTGACGTAGTTACCCTACAGTCCCTAGCCACTGAGTCTAGTACAGCTACAGATTTTACTAACAGAGGTACCACACTCATGGAAAAATCCAATTTCTATCCTATAATGAGTAGAGGCCAAATTTTAGAGACATACCAACACAGACTTGAGATGGACTTAATCAAGCTTCAAAAGGAGACCAAAAAAGTCAAACAAAATCTTACACTCAAACAAAAGGATGCCCTAGCTCAACTTAGGGGCAATAATCAGATAGTGATGCGGTAGTCGTAATGAATAGGAATGATTACATTGCAGAGGCTAAACGTCAACTTCACAATACAGATGACTATGAAAAACTCCACAGGGATCCTACTAACATCTTCAAATCTCAATTGAAAGACATTTTGGACGATGGTAGGGAACAGGGTTTCCTGGATGATAAGACTGTCAAATATCTAGATGTACAATTTCCCAGGACTCCCTGTTTCCACCATTTTCCAAAAGTCCACAAAAGTATAACACAAGTACAAGGTAGACCCATTGTGAGTGGGATCGACTCCCTTTTGGAGCACCTCTCGCAATGGGTTGACTCTATTTTACAACCCATGGTATTATCCCTGGTGTCATATGTTCGTGACACTAAGCATATAATCAATATTCTAGAGACGTTTGAATGGAAGGATGAATACGCATGGTTAACCATAGATGCAGTAGCCCTTTATTCATCCATACCCCATACGCAGGGCCTGCAAGCGGTTTCTTCTTTCCTCCAGAATCACAGTGATTTTTCCCCAGAGTTTCAGAATTACGTGATCACGGTAATTGAGTTCCTTCTGACACACAACTTCTTCAGGTTTGAGGGGGAGTTCTATCTCCAGAGATGTGGCACAGCCATGGGAGCCAAGTTTGCTCCCTTGTACGCCAACCTATACCTAGGTTGGTGGGAGCTGTGCCACATCTTTGGAGATGGTAATCCCTTCAAACAGGACATCAAATTCTACAGGAGGTACATTGATGACCTCCTCTTGGTATGGTCAGGCAGTCAGTCAGATGTGCCACTCTTTTTAGAATTTCTGAATTCTAACGATTTGAATTTAAAATTCACCTATGAGTTACATAACACGCATATTAACTATTTGGATCTCACTCTCACAGGTGTCCAGGATAGTGGAGTTTCCATGAGTGTCTATCGTAAACCTATTTCTGGGAATACCCTGTTGCATGGCAACAGCAGTCATCCCATACAAATGAGATTCGCTGTTGCAAAAGGACAATTCACTAGACTAAAGAGAAACTGTTCTGACAGAGCTACCTATGATAAGGAAGCTGACTCCTTGTCAGAAAGACTTTGTGAAAGAGGGTACCCTTCACACGATGTTATAAGGGCCAAAAGGTCCCTTGAACACATAGATAGGAAGACGCTCTTACAAGACAAACCAAGGTATGACAGGTCTAAATCTCCTCAAGGAGTGTACTTCGTCACACAATTCAGTACAGAGTACAACAAAGTATGCAGCATAGTCAAAAAACACTTTGCTCTACTTGCTGCAGATGACAAACTAGTGACTACAGTTGAGAAAGGGCTCAAATGTTCCTATAGAAAAAGCAATACACTAGGGGGTATTCTAGCACCTACAGAACTCAAAAAGATTGAGACTAACCAAAGCTCGTGGTTGAGACACTGCGGGATGTACAAGTGCGGCAGCAGACGTTGTAAACCCTGTGACTTTGTTCAGGTCACAAATAATTTTACGTCTTATACCACTGGCCAAACTTTTGACATCAAAACTTGTCTCAACTGCACAGCTAGCAATGTCATATATCTCATTTCCTGCACCCAATGTCACCTGCAATATGTAGGACTTACCTCTAGGGACATGAACTCAAGACTTAGAGAACATTTGTCATCTTTCAACATAGGAAAAGCCACTACACCTTTGGTACTCCATTTCTATGGCAAACATGGCAATAACCTTAGTTCATTGAGATGGTGCATCATTGAAAAAGTTGTTCTGCCTAGTAGAGGTGGAAATCTTAGCAAATTACTGGCCAAGAGAGAGGCATTCTGGATGTTTAAACTTAACACCAGAATACCTAAAGGACTTAACTCCAGGTATGATTTAATAAATTACTGGGAATAATACCAGTCCTGTATTATCTCTCCTGGGTTTAGTTGTTTCCCCCTAGGTAGCCTCTTTGCTCGTGAATCAAAATTCCACCATCTTTCAGATTATACTTAATCAGGTTAGATGTGATTATGTGTTCAGTTTACACAAACTGTGAGCCTTTTGAACTTTACCTCTTGTTTTGTGAATATATATTTTATAGTCTATACTTTATACTCTGCACAATGTTCACAACAGGAGTCCTTATTTCTATGACAATTATTTTCTTTGATGTCACATTTACAGACTTATTAGGTATTGACATAAATTCTGTATAAAATAATTTGTTGACATTTATTGCATATTACTTTTTAGCATCCTTAGTGCTTTTGTCATTTCCCCTGATCTCTCATATAACCAGTGTCCTGTTCTTAACATATCTAATCTGCGTTTACTTTTTAGACCCTATTTGTACTTTGTATTTTTGCACAATTTGGGTTTTCTTTACTTATTCACAGTATATTCCTCAGTTGTTGATATTGTTATTTGCTATTTTCTAGTACTATATTCATGTTATGACACTTCCAAGCGGGCGGGTTGCTTTTCTTTTAAACTTTCCTTTTAACCAAAGAGAATCAAACTAAGGTGTTAAGTGCACCTGTCAGGCCCAGCACCTGTATGCTATGATTAAGGCTTCACAGCCGAAACGCGTAAGCCCTGGTGCTGCGCCTGCAATCGTCTCTATCTGTTTCTCCATGCTTTTGCTGTTTTTATGAAGAATCAATAAAATTGTTACATTTTATCGGAGCATCCAGTACTCTTTTTTCTGATGTTCTCAACTCCAGGCCCACTGGTTTGCTACCGCATTTGAGCTCCTCCAGTCCCTCTTTGTTACTGCCCTACCCCCCAAGTTGCCGCTGTTGCAGACTGATCTGCTGCATACCGGATCTCCTAATCCCTCTGATATACGCACACGGAGGTGGAAACGGAGGTGAACGCCGACCGAGACGCTGCTCCTCGGAAGTATACACAGACTTGGAACCAGCTACTGATTGCACAGCGACTTCATCACACACCACTCAGCACGAGCCAGCCGACAGAAGTTCGTTCTCTGAGAGCTGAGGAACCACCAGTTTGAGGTGAGTCTGGCGTATAGATATGACATGCCAGTGTTCCAATTGTCTCCGACGAATCTGCAAATCTATTAAGTGCTGAACCTTGCTTGTACTCAAGTGTGCATATCAAGTGACTATATTCATTTTCACTGTTTGGGGTATTTGGGCAGTTTCAAAGCGCAACGACTATTGCTGTAAATAATATACACGCTAGTGTGGTTCACCCGACTGCTTTCCTTCTCCTGTTCATATTACTATGTGTATATACATATATATTTATGTGTTACTATGTGTATATACATATATATGTATGTGTTACTTTGTGTATATACATATATATTTATGTGTTATTATGTGTATATACATATATATTTATGTGTTACTATGTGTATATACATATATATATTTATGTGTTACTATGTGTATATACATATATATTTATGTGTTATTATGTGTATATACATATATATTTATGTGTTACTATGTGTATATACATATATATTTATGTGTTACTATGTGTATATACATATATATTTATGTGTTACTATGTGTATATACATATATATTTATGTGTTACTATGTGTATATACATATATTTTTATGTGTTACTATGTGTATATACATATATATTTATTTGTTACTATGTGTATATACATATATATATTTATGTGTTAGTATGTGTATATACATATATATTTATGTGTTACTATGTGTATATACATATATATTTATGTGTTATTATGTGTATATACATATATATTTATGTGTTAATATGTGTATATACATATATATTTATGTGTTACTATGTGTATATACATATATATTTATGTGTTACTATGTGTATATACATATATATTTATGTGTTATTATGTTTATATACATATATATTTATGTGCTACTATTTGTATATACATATATATTTATGTGTTACTATGTGTATATACATATATATTTATGTGTTATTATGTGTATATACATATATATATTTATGTGTTACTATGTGTATATACATATATATTTATGTGTTACTATGTGTATATACATATATATTTATGTGTTACTATGTGTATATACATATATATTTATGTGTTATTATGTGTATATACATATATATATTTATGTGTTACTATGTGTATATACATATATATTTATGTGTTACTATGTGTATATACATATATATTTATGTGTTATTATGTTTATATACATATATATTTATGTGTTACTATGTGTATATACATATATATTTATGTGTTACTATGTGTATATACATATATATTTATGTGTTATCATGTGTATATACATATATATATTTATGTGTTACTATGTGTATATACATATATATTTATGTGTTACTATATGTATATACATATATATTTATGTGTTATTATGTGTATATACATATATATTTATGTGTTACTATGTGTATATACATATATATTTATGTGTTACTATGTGTATATACATATATATGTATGTGTTATTATGTGTATATACATATATATATTTATGTGTTACTATGTGTATATACATATATATTTATGTGTTATTATGTGTATATATTTATGTGTTACTATGTGTATATATTTATGTGTTACTATGTGTATATACATATATATTTATGTGTTACTGTGTGTATATACATATATATTTATGTGTTAGTGTGTGTATATACATATATATTTATGTGTTACTATGTGTATATACATATATATTTATGTGTTACTATGTGTATATACATATATATTTATGTGTTATTATGTGTATATACATATATATATATGTGTTACTATGTGTATATATTTATGTGTTACTATGTGTATATACATATATATTTATGTGTTACTATGTGTATATACATATATATTTATGTGTTAGTATGTGTATATATACATATATATTTATGTGTTACTGTGTGTATATACATATATATTTATGTGTTATGTGTATATACATATATATTTATGTGTTACTATGTGTATATACATATATATTTATGTGTTACTGTGTGTATATACATATATATTTATGTGTTATTATGTGTATATACATATATATTTATGTGTTACTATGTGTATATACATATATATTTGTGTTACTGTGTGTATATACATATATATTTATGTGTTATTATGTGTATATACATATATATTTATGTGTTACTATGTGTATATACATATATATTTATGTGTTACTCTGTGTATATACATATATATTTATGTGTTACTATGTGTATATACATATATATTTATGTGTTACTGTGTGTATATACATATATATTTATGTGTTATTATGTGTATATACATATATATTTATGTGTTACTTTGTGTATATACATATATATTTATGTGTTATTATGTGTATATACATATATATTTATGTGTTACTATGTGTATTTACATATATATATTTATGTGTTACTATGTGTATATACATATATATTTATGTGTTATTATGTGTATATACATATATATTTATGTATGTGTTACTATGTGTATATACATATATATTTATGTGTTACTATGTGTATATACATATATATTTATATGTTACTATGTGTATATACATATATATTTATGTGTTATTATGTGTATATATATATATATATATTTATGTGTTACTATGTGTATATACATATATATGTATGTGTTAGTATGTGTATATACATATATATTTATGTGTTAATATGTGTATATACATATATATTTATGTGTTACTATGTGTATATACATATATATTTATGTGTTAGTATGTGTATATACATATATATTTATGTGTTACTATGTGTATATACATATATATTTATCCGTTACTATGTGTATATACATATATATGTATGTGTTAGTATGTGTATATACATATATATTTATGTGTTAATATGTGTATATACATATATATTTATGTGTTACTATGTGTATATACATATATATTTATGTGTTATTATGTGTATATACGTATATTTATGTGTTACTATGTGTATATACATATATATTTATGTGTTACTATGTGTATATACATATATATGTATGTGTTACTATTTGTATATACATATATATGTATGTGTTACTATTTGTATATACATATATATTTATGTGTTATTATGTGTATATACATATATATTTCTGTGTTACATATGTAATTATCTGTTACTATGTGTATATACATATATATTTATGTGTTAGTATGTGTATATACATATATATGTATGTGTTACTATGTGTATATACATATATATTTATCTGTTACTATGTGTATATACATATATATTTATGTGTTATTATGTGTATATACATATACGTATATTTATGCAGTGACTTGCAGTAATAGGAGGCAGGGGAGGCAGTGCCTCCCCTGTCAAATCAAAGAAAAAAAAAAGTTTTTAAATCTAATTTATAAAAAATTTTTTTATTTTTTTTATTTTTTCAGTTTTTGTTTTTGTTTTGTTTGGGCCACGCCCCCCCCCCCCCCCGCCGGCACCACCCGATACACATTTTATATAGGAATCCCATCATCCATTAGGCTGCTAGGCAAAAAATTCAGCATCCATTGTTGCGCAATATGGAGGCAGTGAGCCGCTACGCTGCCCTCCATTCATTGCGCAACCTAGATGCTGAATACTGTTATTCGCTTAGTATGAGCTAGTGCCACCTTGTGGTGGCTCACCGGGCCTCATACACGATCTAATAGAGGAGGTTCTCAAAACCGCCTCTATGATGGAGCAGCTCAACAGCCAATCAGCAGCATCAGGAGGCGTACCTGCTGCTCTTGGCTGAGTGACGTAACTGACGTCGCATTGGCTGGAACTTCGGAAGACACTGACACAGACAGCAGGAGGAAGCTGATGTGCAGTAGACAAGCCGGGAGCCACATGGGAGACTGAGTTGTCGAGAAGCGAGAATAGCAAGGAGGAGTCCCACACTGTCCGGCAGCGAGTGACTGAGTGAGGAGGACTTCACTGAGGACGGGAGTCGGACTGGAGGTTGAGGAGGTAGGAGGTCAGGATATAGCTTGATAATAACATTTTAATACTCCTTACCCACAAACCCATTGTTTTTGAGCACTCTCAGAATATAGATATAAGCAGCCCGCACATTTGATACTCAAGAGATGTTTTGGGTCAAGCAAAATCTCTACTGCATCACTAGAACTATATCTGCTCGGTCATTATTCCTCTGGAAAGGAAGCAAGTCATTTTACAATAGCAGTAAGGTGTTTTATTAACTTATGCACAGTACACCGACTGCACAACCTTCCCCCAGTTTCACATGGCTGTATTCTGTTGTCTCCTTCAGTAACACCAATCACCGGTGTTTATGACATAAGTAGTAGAGAGGGGAGAGGGCCCAGGCCGGGAGTCTGGGACACGTGTCACGTAGTTAGTGTGGCAGTGAGTCAGTGACTGTGTTGTCAGACCTCCTGAGGGCAGGCTGTGACAGCTTTTTAGGTGAGCCACCCACCCATGGCCCATAATGTTTTTGCCCTTTATATCACCCTGATGGTGGAGGCTCTCTGTACTCCTAATAATATGAACTTCAACTTTTTAACCTCTCTTCTTACGTTTCTTAGCTTTTTCCTCACTTTGGTAGGGCCCTGCCTTGAATACAGCTAATTTTGTTCTGTACTGCACTTTAAGCTCCTGTCATACCTGTTTAAGCCCCTACTCACCAGTCATAGCATTGGGGAGTGCACTACCCATGAAACTCTCTGTGGGTTATACTAACTATAAGTGAATTTATGTGTGGCATATTCTTTTTTCTTGCATATCTTCAGTATTTTGTGTATGTATTTATTTCTTGCAGAGCAGTTCTTTCCCTGCTTTTGCTGCACTGCAGATATCTGCAGAAGTTTCTGTCTTTCTCTGCAGTGCATTATATGCATCAGAAGTGTCATTGCACTGCATGTTGTTGTGTTAGCACATCATTCAGTGTTTGCTGATATTAAACACCTTTCTATACTGGGGCTGCACACCTTCAAAATCAATACACTATTTATTTCAGTAATGTTGTGTACCTAGTGTTGATTGTGGAGTCTGTCTGTGACTAACTGGACCTGAATTAGCTTGACCATTGGCATTCTGTGTATCTATCTCTGACTGGTCAGTACAGAGCAGACAGTGATTACTGCTACTGTGCTCACTGCAGTGTTAACTCCACAAAGCAGAAATCTAACAGATTTGTGCTTTGTGGAGTTAACTGCAGTGAGCACAGTAGCTACTAGTAGTTCAGTACAGTGACAGACTGGTAGATTTCTGCTTTTTGGAGTTAACACTGCAGTGAGCACAGTAGCAGTAATCACTGTCTGCTCTGTACTGACCAGTCAGAGATAGATACACACAGAATGCCAATGGTCAAGCTAATTCAGCTCCAGTTAGTCACAGACAGACTCCACAGTCCACAACATTACTGAAAGAAATAGTGTATTGATTTAGAAGGTGTGCAGCCCCAGTATAGAAAGGTGTTTAATATCAGCAAACACTGAATGATGTGCTAACACAACAACATGCAGTGCAATGACACTTCTGATGCACATAATGCACTGCAGAGTGAGGCAGACACTTCTGCAGATATAAATAAAAAGAGAGAAGGCAGAAATATGTGCAATGCAGCAAAAGCAGGGAAAGAACTGCTCTGCAAGCAAAAAAGACATACATAAAATACTGAAGATATGAAAGAAAAAAGAATATGCCACACAAAAATTCACTAATACAAAGAGACAGAATATTGGCAAAACTGCTACACACACCTACTGAGTATTAATCTACTGAAAGTTTCATTCATAGGTAGTGCAATCTAAAGATCATTTACTTTGTATGTACAGTACAGCTGATTATAGCTGGCTAAAGGGATAGGAAAGTCAAAATTAAACTTTCAGGATTCAGATAGATCATGTCATTTTAAGACACTTTTAAATTAAATTCTATTTTTAAATGTACTTGTTCTCTTGGTATCCCTTGTGGAAAAAGAATAAACACATATCATACACTAGTGGGAGCTAGCTGCTGATTGGTGGCTGCACACATTTGTCTCTTGTGATTGGCTAACTAGATGTGTTCAGCTAGCTGCCAGTAGTTCAATTCTGTTCCTCCGGCAAAGGATAACAAGATAATGATGCTAATTTGATAATAGAAGTAAATTGGGAAGTTGTTTACAATTGTATGTTCAATCTGAATCATGAAAGAACATTTTGGGGTTTCCTGTCCCTTTAAGCACATAGATAATGACCAGCTTGGGAGCCAGAGTATTGCAGATCCTGGACAGGATGTGGTGGATGAGCCACTCCCTAGTGTTAGTCTGTTTAGGAACTGCAATGCTTCTGGCACTGGCTCTTGAGTGGACCTTGCATATGTGTTTAACCCCCTTTGCTGTAATACAAATATAGCACATTTGCTTTTTTGGAATAGAATGTTACTTTTGTAGTTAGGTTCAGCTTTTAGAAGTACATTGAAGTAGGGTATGGCTCTGCGGGATGGAAGCTATACTGAGAGGTTAAAATGTTACAGGGAATCAGGGATATAGGATTGTGTGTGTGGTAGGATCTGATTTTGCAAGAATGAAATGATGTGAACTAGCCACATGATTCCATGACAGGCTGTATGATATGAAATATTATAAAAGTAAAATGCTGGATCTTTTATACAAGAAAGGGTGGTGACATTGGCTTGAGAGATGTATATGATGATCATGTGATGTTTTTCTGTAATGCTATATAATGCAGTTCAAAGGGGAATATACATATATATGTGTGTGTGTGTGTGTGTTGTTTAGGTCTGTGATGTAACACCCTATATTTTAGAAAAGTGTGAGCATTGTACAGTAGAATATAAGATGTTCATAATATTGCATTAAGGTAAATATTTTTTAAGAACATATTTTAAAGGTTCATCTTTATATGTGTTTTTAAATACAAGGAAGTGATCAGTTTTTGGCTTGGGGGCCATACCAGGGGTCCTATATGTGTTTTTCGGGCATATCAAAACCAGTGCCTCACCAACCTCTGACCTCACCACACATCACTGTATTTATGTGTTACTATGTGTATATACATATATATTTATGTGTTACTATGTGTATATACATATATATTTATGTGTTATTATGTGTATATACATATATATTTATGTGTTACTGTGTGTATATACATATATATTTATGTGTTACTATATATAATTATCTGTTACTATGTGTATATACATATATATTTATGTGTTATTATGTGTATATACATATATATGTATGTGTTAACGTGTTTACACATATATATATATTTCTTTCATGTAATTAGCAAGAGTCCATGAGCTAGTGACGTATGGGATATACATTCCTACCAGGAGGGGCAAAGTTTCCCAAACCTCAAAATGCCTATAAATACACCCCTCACCACACCCACAAATCAGTTTTACAAACTTTGCCTCCTATGGAGGTGGTGAAGTAAGTTTGTGCTAGATTCTACGTTGATATGCGCTCCGCAGCAGGTTGGAGCCCGGTTTTCCTCTCAGCGTGCAGTGAATGTCAGAGGGATGTGAGGAGAGTATTGCCTAATTGAATGCAGTGATCTCCTTCTACGGGGTCTATTTCATAGGTTCTCTGTTATCGGTCGTAGAGATTCATCTCTTACCTCCCTTTTCAGATCGACGATATACTTATATATATACCATTACCTCTGCTGATTCTCGTTTCAGTACTGGTTTGGCTTTCTACAAACATGTAGATGAGTGTCCTGGGGTAAGTAAGTCTTATTTTCTGTGACACTCTAAGCTATGGTTGGGCGCTTTGTTTATAAAGTTCTAAATATATGTATTCAAACATTTATTTGCCTTGACTCAGGATGTTCAACATTCCTTATTTTCAGACAGTCAGTTTCATATTTGGGATAATGCATTTGAATCAATCATTTTTTCTTACCTTAAAAAATTTGACTTTTTCCCTGTGGGCTGTTAGGCTCGCGGGGGCTGAAAATGCTTCTTTTTATTGTGTCATTCTTGGCGCGGACTTTTTTGGCGCAAAATTTTTTTCTGTTTCCGGCGTCATACGTGTCGCCGGAAGTTGTGTCATTTTTTGACGTTTTTTTGCGTCAAAAGTGTTGGCGTTCCGGATGTGGCGTCATTTTTGGCGCCAAAAGCATTTAGGCGCCAAATAATGTGGGCGTCTTATTTGGCGCTAAAAAAAAATGGGCGTCACTTTTGTCTCCACATTATTTAAGTCTCATTATTTATTGCTTCTGGTTGCTAGAAGCTTGTTCACTGGCATTTTTTCCCATTCCTGAAACTGTCATTTAAGGAATTTGATCAATTTTGCTTTATATGTTGTTTTTTCTATTACATATTGCAAGATGTCCCACGTTGCAACTGAGTCAGAAGATATTTCAGGAAAATCGCTGCCTGGTGCTGGAGCTACCAAAGCTAAGTGTATCTGCTGTAAACTTTTGGTATCTGTTCCTCCAGCTGTTGTTTGTATTGAATGTGATGACAAACTTGTTAATGCAGATAAAATTTCCTTTAGTAAAGTTCCATTACCTGTTGCTGTTCCGTCAACATCTAATACTCAGAGTGTTCCTGATAACATAAGAGATTTTGTTTCTGAATCCATTAAGAAGGCTTTGTCTGTTATTCCTCCTTCTAGTAAACATAAAAAATCTTTTAAAACTTCTCATTGTTCAGATGAATTTTTAAATGAACATCATCATTCTGATTCTGATAATGGTTCTTCTGGTTCAGAGGATTCTGTCTCAGAGGTTGATGCTGATAAATCTTCATATTTATTTAAAATGGAATTTATTCGTTCTTTACTTAAAGAAGTTCTAATTGCTTTAGAAATTGAGGATTCTGGTCCTCTTGATACTAAATCTAAACGTTTAGATAAGGTTTTTAAATCTCCTGTAGTTATTCCAGAAGTTTTTCCTGTTCCTAGTGCTATTTCTGAAGTAATTTCCAGGGAATGGAATAATTTGGGTAATTCATTTACTCCTTCTAAACGTTTTAAGCAATTATATCCTGTGCCATCTGACAGATTAGAGTTTTGGGCCAAAATCCCTAAGGTTGATGGGGCTGTCTCTACTCTTGCTAAGCGTACTATGATTCCTACGGCAGATGGTACTTCCTTTAAGGATCCTTTAGATAGGAAAATTGAATCCTTTCTAAGAAAAGCCTATTTGTGTTCAGGTAATCTTCTTAGACCTGCTATATATTTGGCGGATGTTGCTGCAGCTTCAACTTTTTGGTTGTAAGCTTTAGCGCAACAAGTAACAGATCATAATTCTCATAGCATTATTATTCTTCTTCAACATGCTAATAATTTTATTTGTGATGCCATCTTTGATATCATTAGGGTTGATGTCAGGTATATGTCTCTAGCTATTTTAGCTAGAAGAGCTTTATGGCTTAAAACTTGGAATGCTGATATGTCTTCTAAGTCAACTCTGCTTTCCCTTTCTTTCCAGGGTAATAAATTATTTGGTTCTCAGTTGGATTCTATTATTTCAACTGTTACTGGAGGGAAAGGAACTTTTTTACCACAGGATAAAAAATCTAAAGGTAAATTCAGGTCTAATAATCGTTTTCATTCCTTTCGTCACAACAAGGAACAGAAACCTGATCCTTCATCCTCAGGAGCGGTATCAGTTTGGAAACCATCTCTAGTTTGGAATAAATCCAAGCCTTCTAGAAAATCAAAGCCAGCTTCTAAGTCCACATGAAGGTGTGGCCCTCATTCCAGCTCAGCTGGTAGGGGGCAGATTACGTTTTTTCAAAGAAATTTGGATCAAATCCGTTCACAATCTTTGGATTCAGAACATTGTTTCAGAAGGGTACAGAATTGGCTTCAAAATAAGACCTCCTGCAAAGAGATTTTTTCTTTCCCGTGTCCCAGTAAATCCAGCGAAGGCTCAAGCATTTCTGAAATGTGTTTCAGATCTAGAGTTGGCTGGAGTAATTATGCCAGTTCCAGTTCTGGAACGGGGGCTGGGGTTTTATTCAAATCTCTTCATTGTACCAAAGAAGGAGAATTCCTTCAGACCAGTTCTGGATCTAAAGATATTGAATCGTTATGTAAGGATACCAACATTCAAAATGGTAACTGTAAGGACTATCCTGCCTTTTGTTCAGCAAGGGCATTATATGTCTACAATAGATTTACAGGATGCATATCTGCATATTCCGATTCATCCAGATCACTTTCAGTTTCTGAGATTCTCTTTCCTAGACAAGCATTACCAGTTTGTGGCTCTACCGTTTGGTCTAGCAACAGCTCCAAGAATTTTTACAAAGGTTCTTGGTGCCCTTCTGTCTGTAATCAGAGAACAGGGTATTGTGGTATTTCCTTATTTGGACGATATCTTGGTACTTGGTCAGTCTTTACATTTAGCAGAATCTCATACGAATCGACTTGTGTTGTTTCTTCAAGATCATGGTTGGAGGATCAATTTATTAAAAAGTTCATTGATTCCTCAGACAAGGGTAACCTTTCTGGGTTTCCAGATAGATTCAGTGTCCATGACTCTATCTTTGACAGACAAGAGACGTCTAAAATTGATATCAGCTTGTCGAAACCTTCAGTCACAATCATTCCCTTCGGTAGCCTTATGCATGGAAATTCTAGGTCTTATGACTGCTGCATCGGACGCGATCCCCTTTGCTCGTTTTCACATGCAACCTCTTCAGCTCTGTATGCTGAACCAATGGTGCAGGGATTACACAAAGATATCTCAATTAATATCTTTAAAACCGATTGTACGACACTCTCTGACGTGGTGGACAGATCACCATCATTTAATTCAGGGGGCTTCTTTTGTTCTTCCGACCTGGACTGTAATTTCAACAGATGCAAGTCTTACAGGTTGGGGAGCTGTGTGGGGGTCTCTGACGGCACAAGAGGTTTAGGAATCTCAGGAGGTGAGATTACCGATCAATATTTTGGAACTCCGTGCAATTTTCAGAGCTCTTCAGTCTTGGCTTCTTCTGAAGAGAGAATCGTTCATTTGTTTTCAGACAGACAATGTCACAACTGTAGCATACATCATTCATCAAGGAGGGACTCACAGTCCTCTAGCTATGAAAGAAGTATCTCGAATTCTGGTTTGGGCGGAATCCAGCTCCTGTCTAGTTTCTGCGGTTCATATCCCAGGTATAGACAATTGGGAAGCGGATTATCTCAGTCGCCAAATGTTGCATCCGGGCGAATGGTCTCTTCACCCAGAGGTATTTCTTCAGATTGTTCAAATGTGGGGGCTTCCAGAAATAGATCTGATGGCCTCTCATCTAAACAAGAAACTTCCCAGGTATCTGTCCAGATCCAGGGATCCTCAAGCGGAAGCAGTGGATGCATTGTCACTTCCTTGGAAGTATCATCCTGCCTATATCTTTCCGCCTCTAGTTCTTCTTCCAAGAGTGATCTCCAAAATTCTGAAGGAATGCTCGTTTGTTCTGCTGGTAGCTCCAGCATGGCCTCACAGGTTTTGGTATGCGGATCTTGCCCGGATGGCTTCTTGCCAACCGTGGACTCTTCCGTTAAGACCAGACCTTCTGTCTCAAGGTCCTTTTTTCCATCAGGATCTCAAATCCTTAAATTTAAAGGTATGGAGATTGAACGCTTGATTCTTAGTCAAAGAGGTTTCTCTGACTCTGTGATTAATACTATGTTACAGGCTCGTAAATCTGTATCTAGGGAGATATATTATAGAGTCTGGAAGACTTATATTTCTTGGTGTCTTTTTCATCATTTTTCCTGGCATTCTTTTAGAATTCCAAGAATTTTACAGTTTCTTCAGGATGGTTTGGATAAAGGTTTGTCTGCAAGTTCCTTGAAAGGACAAATCTCTGCTCTTTCTGTTCTTTTTCACAGAAAGATTGCTAATCTTCCTGATATTCATTGTTTTGTACAAGCTTTGGTGCGTATAAAACCTGTTATTAAGTCGACTTCCGGTGGGCGGGACTTAGGAGTAGCAGCACCATCACGGAGCTCCGGCATCTGCAAGCTCAAAAGGCCGATATAAGTGCTGCTTGACCTCCTCCCCACGCATAATTCTTGTTGGGTAATTGCCCCTAAACTGGCCCCAACTGAACGCTCAGCGTGTAGGGCGATTACAGCAAGCCCTTGCTCCCGGAGGCGCGAGAAAGCTACAAGGAGACAAGGAGGCCGGCGCCATCTTGGCGCGCAGTGACAGGACTGCCTCAGAATCCGAAAGGACTTCCACTGACCGGCAGGGTTGAGGAAGGGACCGCAGCCCGCAGAAAAAGCCGTCCGGCAGGATTGGGTGAGCCCAGTGACTTGTTGCTCTGCTTTGGGTTTGGAGGGCGGGCGGGCAGAGGCCCAGCTATACCGCAATTACCTGGCACCCCTGAGGCCCACACTAAATATAAGGGGTGATTCACTGACCGCCTAAACCCCCCCCTCCATATCCCACACCACTGACAATCACCACGCAGCAGGGGAAGAGAGACAGAGGCCCTGCAATTTCTCCTCATAGCCCTACTGTTATGCCACTTCTAGCTGGCCTCCATTGAAAAGGGGCTGAAGGTGCCACAGAGATCTCTCTCTCCCCCACTCTAAGGGGTAACAAGAAGAAATATTTCTGTGGAGACATAGGGGAAGCTCACTTCATCTGCACCTAACACCCTGCTTGAGGCATCACCCCCGTACAGTGCAGGCCAGATTTCCCAGGTGGGCCTGCACAGCTCCCTCTCCACATCCTGCTTGGCGCATTTGGGCCTACATCCACTGCCACACTAGCTCTGGGTATTTCGTTCCATCATATCAAAACAGCTCAAAAGGGGAGCCCAGCCTTTTTCTCCCCACGCACCTGTGTGAGAACTACTGACTGTATAATATCTGCAGCAGACAAAATCTTCCCATAACTAAGCTGGCACACATGAAAGTAGATAAATACTTTAAAGTTTCTGCTACCCAGGCTACACCCATTATGTCAGGAAGGCAAAGACCAGCAGAGAGAAAGCAGAAAGTGGCAGCGGAGCCTCAGATAGAAACACCTGGGCACTCAGACAGGGACGTGACAATCCAAGACACTTCTCACACTATGCTTCAAGATTTAAAAGCATTTTTTCTCCCCAAAATGGAATCCCTACAAGCAGGGATGGACAACCTCACTTCAGAAATCAGGCAATACTCCACTCGCCTACAGCATGCAGAGCAGAGAATCTCAGATGTAGAGGATAGTCAACATTCCACCTCAGTCACTGTTCAAAGATTAGAGCGCCAGAACTTCACGTTACAAGAAAAACTTGATGACCTTGAGAATCGGTCTCGCTGAATAACCTGAGAGTGATAGGTGTCCCTGAATCGATAAAAAATAAGGACCTGCTTGAATTCACAGCCCTGACGCTACCCAAACTACTGCAGCTTGACCCAGACACCTTGCCCCTGGATGTAGAAAGGGCACACAGAATTGGGCCAGAGTCCTTACCTGCAAGAGCCAACCAACGCCCCAGGCAAGTCATATTCAAACTTCTTCGCTATCAAGAAAAGCTGGCGCTTCTCAAGGCGTACAGAGCTAAACCTGACCTCACTTTTGAGGGGCAAAAACTGCTTATTTTCCAGGACTTTTCTGCAGAGGTCGCAAGAAAGAGGAAGGAGTTTGCACCTTTGTGCTCCAAACTACACTCGCAGGGCCGTCAGGCCTCACTTTTATATCCAGCCAAACTGCGGCTCAATACCCCCAGGGGTCCTAAACTTTTCCTCACTCCTCAGCAGTTACAGGAATATCTGGACGCTGAGGACACGGATGTCCAGAGCTGAATGGCACCACCCATCTACTGTTTGACTCTTTACATCTCTAAGACTCCAGCTCCAGATGGCCTGTTCTGGCTATCTCATGGCCCAGTGGACTGGGCCTGAACTCTCAGCACTTCATCTGCAGTCTTCTCTAGAATGTAGAAACTTTACCTCCAAGACCCGGGTAGCTGGGTCGCAGCAGACTGTCCAACACACTCATCATCCTGGGTGTGTTGACACCCATACTGGAACATTTGGGGTCACTCGGTGGCCAGGGCTGCTGTATTTTGCTCTTTTGTCTCTCCTGATCCTGGCTGCCATGGTGAGGGCACACAGCTCTCTGGCCCCCAGGTTTGCCAGTTCAGGGGGACTTGTGGGGGGAGACCCTCATATCCAGCACTCTCCTGAGCCTCTGACTGTTTGCATGTTTAACATTGTCTTTGCCTTTATTGCTCTCTGTTCATATATAAGTTCACATACATGTTTATATTTATGTTCTGCATTTTTCCAATTGTGGTTGTCTCACCCTGTTCTGCTCCCTTTTATAGGTCCTGGGGGGGGATCATGGAGGGGCATGTGGCCAGTGACCGGTTCCTCACAGTTTGGGGTTGCCTCCTTGGAGTATCATAACTGTAAGTTGTTACCTGCATACACAAATGACTTGACATATCCCTTTGACGCACATGACAGATACCGAGACCACCCTGGACCCACCTATGTTTACCACTATCCACTTTTCCCCACACCACACAAACTATGACACAAAGCCTAAAGATAGTGTCCTGGAACGTTGGGGGCATTACGTCCCCAGCTAAAAGGAGTATTATATTACAACACCTCAAATGTCTGCACACAGATGTAGCTCTGTTACAAGAGACACACCTCACAGATGCTGAACACGAGAAACTGAAGGTCAGATGGGTGGGTCAGGTATACTATACTCCAACTGAGGGACGCAAACGTGGGGTGGCAATTCTAGTCAAAAAAGGCCTAGCGGCCCAAATATCCACACTCTGCATTGACCCTGGTGGCAGATACATAATAGCAGCACTTCACTTTGCTGGGAAGTCTTACACTCTATGCAATGTTTATGGGCCCAACCGACCCTTTCCTCAGTTCTGGCATACTTTACAGGCAGCTTTGTTACCGCACGCAGACAAGCCTCTCTTGGTGGGTGGCGACTACAATCTAATTCAAGCTACCCCGCTAGACCGTAGAGCCGAAGACGCTAACACTGACCACAACAGACAGCAACTTAGACGTCACAGGGCAGACACAGTCACAATTACGGCATTTAAAGCGGCGCTAGACCTGGTAGACTTATGGAGACTCCGCTATCCGACTCACAGGGATTTCACTTGCCTTTCCAAAACACACAATTCTCTGTCTCGGATTGACTACTTCTTGTGCTCTCCACAATTAAACACCCAGGTTAAGCACACTCACATAATGGACATTTTAATCTCAGACCATGCCCCTATCTGGCTGGAGCTGCAACACAGTCCAGGCACCCCCTCTCGAGGGACCTGGCGCTTTCCCACATATCTTTACCACAATCTAGATTTTAGAAAACACCTGAAGGCGGGATGGCTAGAATATGCGGGATTTAATGCACAACATCATGACACCCCGGCACTCTTTTGGAACGCCTCAAAGGCAGTGATGAGGGGACACATAACTAGCTACACAGCATATTACAACTCTAAGCGTAAAAGAGCTGACATGGATACAGACGCAGCAGTTACAACTGCATATAACGATTACCTAGCGCGCCCGTCTACCCAGACCAGACTAAAATATTATGAATAAAGATAAGCTCTGCTATATAAAGAGCAAGACGGACAATGAGCAAATCAGAAGTTTGAGAAAGGTCCACGACCGAAACGCGTTACTTCTTTTTGGCCAATTTGAGCCACCGTAGTCTGTGACGTCAGACTACTACCATCAGGAAAAAGACCGGACGAGAATTACCCTGCTTCCAGACGCGGGACAAAAGCACCACATTAACGCCACAGCAGTCCTGTATGCTGCTCGAAATTCCTAATGGTAACCTGGCTTTACCATAAAGGACAAGGAAAGAAATAAAGTATTATATTTACAACCTAACAGATGCTTCCTTGGGAAAAAGCAGTTTAAGGTAACCTGGTATTACCTGCACTTCGGATCACTTCATTTTTTCACTACAGGATTGGATAACATAACGGACTTTGAGTCTGATCTCACAAGGTACTCTTAATATAAAAAAGAGACGGCACTAAAATTTACATCTGCCTAACATTTTGCATATGCCAAAACCCTTTACCTGTGCACAGAAAAGAACTTTTAACGAACTTTTGTTCCATTTTTCAGTTCAATCATAATTATGTTGGAATATTTATATGGCTATTTCTTATACTAAGGCTTGCTACCAATCTCTAAAACCTTAGCCTTATTAACTTAGCTCTATTAACTTTGTTTTTTTTGCACAACGTGCAGAAAACTGTCTATTACATGAAATAAGGTGTTATCCTTTTAATCGCTATTTAGCTTACACATTTTTAGCTGACACATTCTTAGCTGACACATCTTAACCCCATTTTTACCTATTAATTTTCCATGATTCTCTAATCCACTGCACCAATTACATCTGCTGTATATACTAACCATATCTGTTGTTATATTAACCACATTAACTATACTAACTATACTAACTATATGTGCTGTGTATACTAACTATATCCTCTGCTCAGTATACTCACTATACCTACTTTTTATCTTTTTGCCTCTGTCATTTTTGCTGAAAATAAGAAAACTTTATTACATCAGCTTTTTAATACAAATTCAACATTTTTTTAAAAAATTCAAAGAATAATTTTAATCATCATTTTTTATTAAATAATAAATATTTGCTTATATATAATATATTTTTTGTCCAGAGTGATTATTTCCATCTATTCCGTTCCACCTCAATAGTTTTAGCTTTAGGACCACTTACACTGGCCTTTAGCGCAGGAAGACAATTAACATAGACTTTAACTCATCAATTTCATCTGGGGATTTTTGATATCAACCTGTGTACTTTGAGGTGATTCTTTTCAGCGCTCTCTCTCTCCCTCGATACATTAAAATATTATGAATGCAAGAAAATTAGAGAGGACACACTATATAGACAGGATTTACTCTTTCAACATCACAGACAGGGACGCTTTTATAGATTTGGGAGTAAGACAGGTAAACTACTGGCTAATGCTGTCAAACTAGCCACACCTCGATCTGTAATCTCTGCTCTACGGGTGGATGGGACTATTCAGACTGGCACTAAAAACATATCGGACGAATTTGTTCGGTTCTACACAGACCTATACACCAAGCGCCCCATAACACTTAGGGATAAGGAAACTTTTTGGAGTCACATACGGACCCCTACACTTCCACAGGAGAGACTGGCTTCCCTAAATGCACACATATCAGCCTTAGAAGTCCAAAGGGCCATTTAAAGGGCCAAGTTGGGGAAAGCCCCGGGCCCCGATAGAATTCCCATAGAATATTACAAAATACTACAAGATGAAATTAGCCTCCCACTGTCGCAGTCATTTACCGCGTACCTCACTGGCGCAGCTCGACCGGCGACTGACTTTGCAGACGCATATATATCCCTGATCCCGAAGCCAGATAAGGACCCCACCCTGGCCGCTTCATACAGACCGATATCCCTGCTGAACAACGACTACAAGTTGTTCACGGCCATTCTGGCGTATAGGCTGGCTGGGGTGGTAGGGGAGATCATTCACACAGACCAAACCGGGTTCATGAAACACCGCTCGTCGGTCACGAACATTCGTAAAACCCTTGCAATTATTTCGCATTACTGGCAAGCCAGAGGGGAAGGTCACTTTAGCTCGCTGCCGGACGCCTGTCTCCTCGCGATAGACGCGGAGAAGGCGTTCGACAGAGTCGAGTGGGATCACTTGCTGACAACTCTAGAGAAATTTGGAATCACTGGAGATTTCCATAATCTCATTCGAACGCTCTACCAAACCCCACACACGTCAGTGATAGTCAATGGAGAGATCTCGCAACCCTTTACGCTGGAGAGGGGCACCCACCAGGGCTGCCCGCTCTCGCCTCTCCTCTTCAACCTGGCGGTGGAACCATTGGCTATATGCATTAGAGAGACCTTGACGGGGGTGAGTGTGGGCTCGCATTCTGTGCATCTGTCCCTATACGCAGATGACCTTCTGCTTTATGTCCAGAATCCGAAAACTGAGATTCCCAAACTTTTGGACCTACTACTTCAATTTGGTAAAGTGTCCGGGTACAAGGTCAATCTTGACAAATCCGAACTAATATACCTGAAAAATACCGCAGCCCCGGACACACCACACCCACCGCTTAAAATAACAACTGACGCGTTTAAATACCTGGGCATATACCTACACACGAATCCTAACCTGATTTACAAACTCAACATCCCCCCAGTACTCGCGCAGGTCCATGCCCTTCTGACCGGCTGGTCTAAGCTACCGCTATCACTATCAGGAAGGACCAACCTAATAAAGATGATAGCAATGCCAAAGCTGCTATACCCACTCCAACTACTGCCTCTTCTCCTTACGCGAAAAGACACGCAAGCTATAAACACAATGTTTCCCAGATTTGCATGGAACGGCAAAAAACAAAGGATTAGCCGACTCAAACTGGCTATGCCGGTTTCCAGGGGTGGGCTTAGGTTGCCCAATGTAGAGTGGTACAACTGGGCCACGTTGGCCAAATTGATCTTTGAGTGGTTGGAGGGCACGGCAGTGTTCGGTAATAAGCAACTGGAGGCCCAACTTGTAAGCCCGCTGGCCTGAGTCTTCTTGCCACATGCAGAACTTCGTTCATTGCCATCCCATATCAAAGATAGTATATTGTTCAGAGACCCCCTAAGGGCATGGACGAGATTGTGTGGGTGGTGGGGACTTTCTCACACTATCACCAGGCGCCTCCCTTTGCAGGGGAACCCAACTTTTCTCCCGGGTATGACCACACAGGTGTTCAGAACATGGGGGGAGAGGGGCTTGACCTCAGTATCACAGCTTATAGACCCCCTCTCTGGAGAAGTGTATCCACTAGCCACGCTTCGGGAAAAGCACAACCTCCCCCCACACAGTATCTTTCCATATCTTCAATGTACCCACTACGTACGTAAGCTCCAGACAGAGGGATTGGACATTAGGAACCACACACATGTAGATAGCCTTTGCTCCCTGACTAAACAGGGAACTCATTCCATATCTTATATTTGTGATCTAGTTATGCAACGGACGGCTGTGGACGTTGTGCAACACCTTAGTGACAAATGGTCGACCACTCTGCATGAGGAGATAGACACAGATACACTGACGAATAGTTATGAACGGGTCGTAAGAGCCACTCTGGCCTCAGATGCCAGAGAATCACACCTTAGGCTTATGCACCACAGCTATATTACACCAACCTTAAGAGCCAAATGGGTGCCTGGTGCAGACACCACATGCCCCAAGTGCTCTTTCCCGGATCCGGGCGTGGTGCATCTCTTTTGGGAGTGCCCCAAAATCTTACAATTCTGGGAAAAAGTGCAGTTCTGGCTTTCCAAGATCACTGGCGACAAAACTAAACTGACAAGACATGAGGTTTTCTTTCTGCGGGGCCACCCCCCTTTTCCACCTCAAGTTCGCTTCACAAATGCAATTATATTGTTATCCAGGAAACTAATACTTAAACAGTGGATCCTTCCCAAACCCCCACACATAACCCACCTCACAAGGCTAGTACACACCCAGTTTCTTATTGAACAAGCCGATGTTAGAGATGTGGAGATGAGAGTAAAACATTTCATGTCCAAATGGGAACCTTATTTGCTGCAACTCGCTGCAGACGTTAGACAACACCTCCTGACACCCTTTCGCAATAGCACCTACTTTATGACTGAACAACTGAAGGGCCAGTGGCTCCTGACAGAAGAAAAATAGCTGACTTCCTATATAACACATAATGACTTTCACCTATCCCTAACAATGTTGCAGACCCGGGACTGTGCCTAAAGATATGGATGTGACACACCTACAAGCTGGCTACTGGCTGCTGGCGCCCCCCCCCCCTCTTTTTCTTCTTACCTGTACGGGGTATAGAATTCATAATTCACGGCATGGGATTTAATATTGCAATAGAACTGTTAATTGTTTGTTACATGATGTTGTTTTTTCCTTTTTCTTTTTCTACACTTGGAAATGTTTGACCACGCTTATATCTGAAATGATCGGTTAGTAGATACCAGGCCTAGTTGATCGGGGCTTATGCCTAGTACGGGCTTCGGCTCATAACTTCAAGGAATGGCAGCACAACATGTACGTAGGAATGTTTAAATGGCTTCATTTAAGATAGCAGCTGCCGTCTACTGGGAAACTAGGCTGTCAACTAAATAATTGTTTGTTCTCCCTTGTTTCCTCTCCCTTCCCACCTCCTCTCCTCCCTTCCCACTCCCAACTCCCTACCCTGTTCCCCCCCGGCCCCACCTTCCCTATCACCCCCCCATAGCCCCCCCCCCCCTCTCCTCACCCATCCTCCAATACCCTTTGCCCACCTTTCTCTACCAGAAAAGTTAACCGGGAAATGAGCGTGAGCTCAGAATGAGCTCACTAAATTAAACCCCTGCATATTTCCCCCCCCTGTTTTTTTGCAAACCTGTGTACTGTTTAACTAAAGTAACGTAGGGATTGGTTCTTTAACAAGTTGACTGAGTTATAGTTATTTCCCACACCCCTACCCTAAGCCATCCCTCTCTCTTCCCGCAACCCCCCCCCCTCCATCCCTCTTCCTCCCACCCCTACCCCATCTTTCCTTATTAATATTAATACTGGTTTTATTATAAAAAGGAAAGGCAAGCTCGGAGAGGCTTCTATGCACTACTTGTATGATTTCTTCACCTTCACTAACTGTAAGTCTAACTCTGTAAAAACAAAAAAGCGCTATTGTACTCTTATTACTGTGGTGAATTGTAATGTCCCTCTCTGGGTGAGTTTTGTGAAAATAAAGTTATTAAAAAAAAAAACAAAAAAAAAAAACCTGTTATTAAGTCAATTTCTCCTCCTTGGAGTTTGAATTTGGTTCTGGGGGCTCTTCAAGCTCCTCCGTTTGAACCTATGCATTCATTGGACATTAAATTACTTTCTTGGAAAGTTTTGTTCCTTTTGGCCATCTCTTCTGCCAGAAGAGTTTCTGAATTATCTGCTCTTTCTTGTGAGTCTCCTTTTCTGATTTTTCATCAGGATAAGGCTGTGTTGCGAACTTCTTTTGAATTTTTACCTAAAGTTGTGAATTCCAACAACATTAGTAGAGAAATTGTGGTTCCTTCATTATGTCCTACTCCTAAGAATTCTAAGGAGAAATCATTGCATTCTTTGGATGTGGTTAGAGCTTTGAAATATTATGTTGAAGCTACTAAGACTTTCCGAAAGACTTCTAGTCTATTTGTTATCTTTTCCGGTTCTAGGAAAGGTCAGAAGGCCTCTGCCATTTCTTTGGCATCTTGGTTGAAATCTTTAATTCATCATGCTTATGTCGAGTCGGGTAAAACTCCGCCTCAAAGGATTACAGCTCATTCTACTAGGTCAGTTTCTACTTCCTGGGCGTTTAGGAATGAAGCTTCGGTTGATCAAATTTGCAAAGCAGCAACTTGGTCCTCTTTGCATACTTTTACTAAATTCTACCATTTTCATGTGTTTTCTTCTTCTGAAGCAGTTTTTGGTAGAAAAGTACTTCAGGCAGCGGTTTCAGTTTGAATCTTCTGCTTATGTTTTCATTTAAACTTTATTTTGGGTGTGGATTATTTTCAGCAGGAATTGGCTGTCTTTATTTTATCCCTCCCTCTCTAGTGACTCTTGCGTGGAAAGATCCACATCTTGGGTAGTCATTATCCCATACGTCACTAGCTCATGGACTCTTGCTAATTACATGAAAGAAAACATAATTTATGTAAGAACTTACCTGATAAATTCATTTCTTTCATATTAGCAAGAGTCCATGAGGCCCACCCCTTTTTTTGTGGTGGTTATGATTTTTTTGTATAAAGCACAATTATTTCCAATTCCTTATTTTTTATGCTTTCGCACTTTTTTCTTATCACCCCACTTCTTGGCTATTCGTTAAACTGATTTGTGGGTGTGGTGAGGGGTGTATTTATAGGCATTTTGAGGTTTGGGAAACTTTGCCCCTCCTGGTAGGAATGTATATCCCATACGTCACTAGCTCATGGACTCTTGCTAATATGAAAGAAATGAATTTATCAGGTAAGTTCTTACATAAATTATGTTTTTGCTGGATGATTTGCTTCCTGCACTGCGCTAAGTGGTTTGCCATGTCTTGCTGTATGTGAACGAGTCTCTCATTGGAGCCTATGTAAGCGCGGTTTGGTGCTCTCACATCGGGCAGTCTGCAGAGGCTTCAAATACAAGGTAATCACAGAGGAAAAAATGTATATTAATATAACTGAGATAAGGGGCAGTCTGCAGAGGCTTAGATACAAGGTAATCACAGAGGTAAAAAGTATATTAATATAACTGAGATAAGGAGCAGTCTGCAGAGGGTTAGATACAAGGTAATTACAGAGGTAAAAAGTATATTAATATAACTAAGATAAGGGGCAGTCTGCAGAGGCTTAGATACAGGGTAATCACAGAGGTAAAAAGTATATTAATATAACTGAGATAAGGAGCAGTCTGCAGAGGCTTAGATACAGGGTAATCACAGAGGTAAAAAGTATATTAATATAACTGAGATAAGGGGCAGTCTGCAGAGGCTTAGATACAGGGTAATCACAGAGGTAAAAAGTATATTAATATATCAGTGTTGGTTATGCAAAGCTGGGCAATGGGTAATAAAGGGATTCTCTTTCTTTTTAAACAATAATATTTGTGCAGTAGACATTAAAAGCTAATCTATCATTTGTGGGTGACAAATGAAAGTGAGAACACTCAAGTGAAATGAAACTTTCATGATCCAGAAAACACAATTGAAAACATCTTCCCATTTCACATCCATTATTTAAATGTGCACAATATTTTTATTTACACACTTTCCTACTGAACAAGAATTTACACACTATATGTATATGCATTTTAGATTGGCTGACTGATGTCACATGATGCAGTTGAAAAGATGGGTGTAGGAACTGGGGGGATGGGGGAACGCATCATCCCTAGGAAATCATGTGGGGGGATAATGCGTTAATCCCCCCAGTTAAATGAAGCAGCTGCAGGAGCACTGTTCCCTCACAACTTGTGATCTTCAGCACTTGTTTAACCTGTGCATTACCTCTCAATAGTAACTGATTCCTGTAGCCCTTATACTAAATGAAGTACTGTAACCACTGAGTGCTACAGAGCTGCAGACCACTGCGGGGGTTTCCTATGTGCTACGGTGTGACAATGAGAGGGGAGAGATCTGCAGCATATGTGACCGGCAGTGCGATCTCTTCAGTTCCCTTCAGTAGGGCTCAACAGTTTCAGAATGCAACGTTTAGATAAGTCATGCAGGGCTAGTTTACAAATGGACCAATCACGTATCAACTATGCTAGACGGAGGCTTTTTGCGCGCATCGGGTTGTGTTCATATTATGAGTTGAAAGCAAAAAGTTAGCGTGCAAGGGAAAATCAGATGCACGCAAAAAGTTAGACTTTGAATATCGCGACCGTGTTAATATATTCTACACCAATACTCACGCACTAACCTGATCACATTCCAATGTTCCTCACATAGAAGAATATGTTTTATTTATTCATAAAGATATATATATATATATATATATATATATAAATATAAATAAAACACGGAAGGGGACTGCACTCTCAGACTGGACTGGGTACACATCCTATGACCCTGCAACATGCTCAGCCCTGGGTGCACAATAGCTCTCTCAGGAAGCTGTGCTGTCCCTAGAGTCCCAGGCAGGTCTGGGTGCACGGCCCATAAGGAAAATTACAAAATAAATTAATACATCACACAGAGATAGTCCAGCACTCACTTGCAAGCTCTCAACTAAGATTAAAAAGCAAGACTGGAAGATTTAGTTACCATATCTGGCCAAATGGGACAAGCCCAGATACCACGTCAAGGTCTCTCCCAAAACCTGGGTCCCTAATACAGCCATACAAATATATACATATATACACACATATACAGTCATGTGAAAAGGAATATCCTTAAATGGAACAGCTGCTAGGAACTGTAGTGCATGTGAAGACTGTGGAATCTGCCTATTCCACCAACGTATATCCAAGTGAGTAAATGTTCACAGCACAACTCTTATGGTAAACTTGCAACTTTATTCCATGACAAAAAATAGCGACATTTTGGGAACTACTCCCTTATTTATGAGCATGAGTAAGGGAGTAATTCCCGACATGTCGCTATTTTTGTCATGGAATAAAGTTGCGAGTTTATCATAAGAGTTGTGCTGTGGACATTTACTCACTCATGTGAAAAAGAAAGTACAGTGTCTTTGAACTCTATGGTTTTATGTATCAGGTCATAATAAAAATCGCCTGGTCATTAGCAGGTCTTAAAATGAGGTAAATACAACCTCAGATGAACAACAACACATGACATATTACATGATGTCATGATTTCTTTAAAGGGACAGTCTAGTCAAAATTTAATTTCTCCAACATTGGTGTGTCCGGTCGACGGCGTCATCCTTACTTGTGGGATATTCTCTTCCCCAACAGGAAATGGCAAAGAGTCCCAGCAAAGCTGGCCATATAGTCCCTCCTAGGCTCCGCCCACCCCAGTCATTCTCTTTGCCGTTGCACAGGCAACATCTCCACGGAGATGGTTAAGAGTTTTTTGGTGTTTAAATGTAGTTTTTATTCTTCTATCAAGTGTTTGTTATTTTAAAATAGTGCTGGTATGTACTATTTACTCTGAAACAGAAAAGGATGAAGATTTCTGTTTGTGAGAGGAAGATGATTTTAGCAGACAGTAACTAAAATCGATTGCTGTTTCCACATAGGACTGTTGAGATGAAGTAACTTCAGTTGGGGGAAACAGTTAGCAGACTTTTCTGCTTAAGGTATGACTAGCCATATTTCTAACAAGACCATGTAATGCTGGAAGGCTGTCATTTCCCCTCATGGGGACCGGTAAGCCATTTTCTTAGTCAAACATAAAAGAATAAAGGGCTTATTATGGGCTGAAAAACTGGTAGACATTTTTATGGGCTAAATCGATTGCTTTATTTGGGCATTTTATTCATATTTATGCTAACAATTTGCATTTATAAACTTGGGGAACGTTTATTAAACGGCAGTCACTGTTAGACACCTTTTCCAGTCAGAGGGCCTTCCTAGTTGTAGACTGAGCCTCATTTTCGCGCCATTACTGCGCAGTTGTTTTTTGAGAGCAGGGCATGCAGATGCATGTGTGAGGATCTAAAAATTGCTGGAAAAGCTTCTAGAAGGCGTCAATTGGTATCGTATTCCCCTCTGGGCTTGGTTGGGTCTCAGCAAAGACTATAGCTGGGACTGTATAGGGGTTCAATTTATAAACGGCTCCGGTTCCGTTATTTTAAGGGTTAAAGCTCTGAAATTTGGTGTGCAATACTATTAATGCTTTAAGACACTGTGGTGAAATTTTGGTAATTTTTAAACAATTCCTTCATACTTTTTCACATATTCAGTAATAAAGTGGTTTCTGTTTAAAATTTAAAGAGACAGTAACGGTTTTGTTTTAAAACGTTTTTTGTGCTTTGTTGACAAGTTTAAGCCTGTTTAACATGTCTGTACCTTCAGATAAGCTATGTTCTATATGTATGAAAGCCAATGTGTCTCCCCATTTAAATTTATGTGATAATTGTGCCATAGCGTCCAAACAAAGTAAGGACAGTACTGAAATTGCCCAAGATGATTCCTCAGATGAGGGGAGTAAACATGATACTACATCATCCCCTACTGTGTCTACACCAGTTTTGCCCACGCAGGAGGCCCCTAGTACATCTAGTGCGCCAATGCTTATTACCATGCAACAATTAACGGCTGTAATGGATAACTCCATAGCAAATATTTTATCCAAAATGCCTACTTATCAGAGAAAGCGCGATTGCTCTGTTTTAAACACTGAAGAGCAGGAGGGCGCTGATGATAATTGTTCTGTCATACCCTCACACCAATCTGAAGGGGCCATGAGGGAGGTTTTGTCAGATGGAGAAATTTCAGATTCAGGAAAAATTTCTCAACAAGCTGAACCTGATGTTGTGACATTTAAATTTAAATTAGAACATCTCCGCGCACTGCTTAAGGAGGTGTTATCTACTCTGGATGATTGTGACAACTTGGTCATTCCAGAAAAATTATGCAAGATGGACAAGTTCCTAGAGGTTCCGGTGCACCCCGACGCTTTTCCTATACCCAAGCGGGTGGCGGACATAGAAAATAAGGAGTGGGAAAAGCCCGGCATACCTTTTGTTCCCCCCCCCTATATTTAAGAAATTATTTCCTATGGTCGACCCCAGAAAGGACTTATGGCAGACAGTCCCTAAGGTCGAGGGGGCAGTTTCTACTCTAAACAAACGCACTACTATTCCTATCGAAGATAGTTGTGCTTTCAAAGATCCTATGGATAAAAAATTGGAAGGTTTGCTTAAAAAGATTTTTGTACAGCAAGGTTACCTTCTACAACCAATTTCGTGCATTGTTCCTGTCACTACAGCAGCGTGATTCTGGTTCGAGGAACTAGAAAAGTCGCTCAGTAGAGAGACTCCATATGAGGAGGTTATGGACAGAGTTCACGCACTTAAATTGGCTAACTCTTTTATTTTAGATGCCGCTTTGCAATTAGCTAGATTAGCGGCGAAAAATTCAGGGTTTGCTATCGTGGCACGCAGAGCGCTTTGGCTAAAGTCTTGGTCAGCGGATGTGTCATCCAAGACAAAATTGCTTAACATCCCTTTCAAAGGTAAAACTCTATTTGGACCAGAATTGAAAGAGATTATTTCAGACATCACTGGGGGAAAGGGCCACGCCCTCCCACAAGATAGGTCTTTCAAGGCTAAAAATAAGTCTAATTTTCGTTCCTTTCGCAATTTCAGGAACGGACCGGCCTCTAATTCTGCATCCTCTAAGCAAGAGGGTAATGCCTCACAACCCAAACCAGCCTAGAAACCGATGCAAGGCTGGAACAAGGGTAAGCAGGCCAAGAAGCCTGCCGCTGCTAACAAAACAGCATGAAGGAGTAGCCCCCGATCCAGGACCGGATCTAGTGGGGGGCAGACTCTCTCTCTTTGCTCAGGCTTGGGCAAGAGATGTTCAGGATCCCTGGGCGCTAGAAATAGTTTCTCAAGGTTATCTCCTGGAATTCAAGGAACTACCCCCAAGGGGAAGGTTCCACATGTCTCACTTATCCTCAAACCAAATAAAGAGACAGGCATTCTTACATTGTGTAGAAGACCTGTTAAAGATGGGAGTGATACACCCAGTTCCAATAAAGGAACAAGGAATGGGATTTTATTCCAATCTGTTCGTAGTTCCCAAAAAAGAGGGAACTTTCAGACCAATTTTGGATTTGAAGATCCTAAACAAATTTCTCAGGGTACCATCGTTCAAGATGGAAACCATTCGAACGATTCTACCCACTATCCAGGAAAGTCAATTTATGACTACCGTGGATCTAAAGGATGCGTACCTACATATTCCTATCCACAAAGAACATCATCAGTTCCTAAGGTTCGCTTTTCTGGACAAGCATTACCAGTTTGTGGCCCTCCCATTTGGATTAGCCACTGCTCCAAGGATTTTCACAAAGGTGCTAGGGTCCCTTCTAGCGGTTCTAAGACCGAGGGGCATTGCAGTAGTACCTTACTTGGACGACATTCTAATACAAGCGTCGTCCCTGTCAAAAGCAAAGGCTCATACAGACATCGTTCTAGCCTTTCTCAGATCACACGGATGGAAGGTGAACATAGAAAAAAGTTCTCTGTCTCCGTCGACAAGAGTTCCCTTCTTGGGAAAAATAATAGATTCCTTAGAAATGAGGATTTTTCTGACAGAGGTCAGAAAATCAAAACTTCTAAGCTCTTGTCAAGTGCTTCATTCTGTTCCTCGTCCTTCCATAGCGCAGTGCATGGAAGTAGTAGGGTTGATGGTTGCAGCAATGGACATAGTTCCTTTTGCACGAATTCATCTAAGACCATTACAACTGTGCATGCTCAAACAGTGGAATGGGGACTATACAGACTTGTCTCCAATGATTCAAGTAGATCAGAAGACCAGAGATTCACTCCGTTGGTGGCTGACCCTGGACCATCTGTCCCAGGGAATGAGCTTCCGCAGACCAGAGTGGGTCATTGTCACGACCGACGCCAGTCTAGTGGGCTGGGGCGCGGTCTGGGAATCCCTGAAAGCTCAGGGTCTATGGTCTCGGGAAGAGTCTCTTCTCCCGATAAACATTCTGGAACTGAGAGCGATATTCAATGCTCTCAGGGCTTGGCCTCAGCTAGCAAAGGCCAGATTCATAAGGTTCCAATCAGACAACATGACGACCGTTGCGTATATCAATCATCAGGGAGGAACAAGGAGTTCCCTGGCGATGAAAGAAGTGACCAAAATAATTCAATGGGCGGAGGATCACTCCTGCCACCTGTCTGCGATCCACATCCCAGGTGTGGAAAACTGGGAGGCGGATTTTCTGAGTCGTCAGACATTCCATCCGGGGGAGTGGGAACTCCATCCGGAGATCTTTGCCCAAATAACTCAATTATGGGGCATTCCAGACATGGATCTGATGGCGTCTCGTCAGAACTTCAAGGTTCCTTGCTACGGGTCCAGATCCAGGGATCCCAAGGCGACTCTAGTAGATGCACTAGTAGCACCTTGGACCTTCAACCTAGCTTATGTATTTCCACCGTTTCCTCTCATTCCCAGGCTGGTAGCCAGGATCAATCAGGAGAGGGCCTCGGTGATCTTGATAGCTCCTGCGTGGCCACGCAGGACTTGGTATGCAGACCTGGTGAATATGTCATCGGCTCCACCATGGAAACTACCTTTGAGACAGGACCTTCTTGTTCAGGGTCCATTCGAACATCCAAATCTGGTCTCCCTCCAGCTGATGGCTTGGAGATTGAACGCTTGATTTTATCGAAGCGTGGGTTTTCAGATTCTGTGATAGATACTCTGGTTCAGGCCAGAAAACCGGTAACTAGAAAGATTTACCATAAAATATGGAAAAGATATATCTGTTGGTGTGAATCCAAAGGATTCCCATGGAATAAGATAAAAATTCCTAAGATTCTCTCCTTTCTACAAGAAGGTTTGGAGAAAGGATTATCTGCAAGTGCTCTAAAGGGACAGATCTCTGCTTTATCTGTCTTACTACACAAAAGACTGGCAGCTGTGCCAGATGTTCAAGCATTTGTTCAGGCTCTGGTTAGGATCAAGCCTGTTTACAGACCTTTGACTCCTCCCTGGAGTCTAAATCTAGTTCTTTCAGTTCTTCAAGGGGTTCCGTTTGAACCTTTACATTCCATAGATATTAAGTTACTATCTTGGAAAGTTTTGTTTTTGGTTGCAATTTCTTCTGCTAGAAGAGTTTCCGAGTTATCTGCTTTGCAGTGTTCTCCGCCCTATCTGGTGTTCCATGCAGATAAGGTGGTTTTGCGTACTAAGCCTGGTTTTCTTCCTAAGGTTGTTTCTAACAAAAATATTAACCAGGAGATAATTGTACCTTCTTTGTGTCCGAATCCAGTTTCAAAGAAGGAACGTTTGTTACACAATTTGGACGTAGTCCGTGCTCTAAAATTCTATTTAGAGGCTACAAAAGATTTCAGACAAACATCTTCCTTGTTTGTTGTTTATTCTGGAAAAAGGAGAGGTCAAAAAGCGACTTCTACCTCTCTTTCCTTTTGGCTTAAAAGCATCATCCGATTGGCTTATGAGACTGCCGGACGGCAGCCTCCTGAAAGAATCACAGCTCACTCCACTAGGGCTGTTGCTTCCACATGGGCCTTCAAGAACGAGGATTCTGTTGACCAGATATGTAAGGCAGCGACTTGGTCTTCACTGCACACTTTTGCCAAATTTTACAAATTTGATACTTTTGCTTCTTCGGAGGCTATTTTTGGGAGAAAGGTTTTGCAAGCTGTGGTGCCTTCCGTTTAGGTAACCTGATTTGCTCCCTCCCTTCATCCGTGTCCTAAAGCTTTGGTATTGGTTCCCACAAGTAAGGATGACGCCGTGGACCGGACACACCAATGTTGGAGAAAACAGAATTTATGCTTACCTGATAAATTACTTTCTCCAACGGTGTGTCCGGTCCACGGCCCGCCCTGGTTTTTTTAATCAGGTCTGATGAATTATTTTCTCTAACTACAGTCACCACGGTACCATATGGTTTCTCCTATATATATTTCCTCCTGTCCGTCGGTCGAATGACTGGGGTGGGCGGAGCCTAGGAGGGACTATATGGCCAGCTTTGCTGGGACTCTTTGCCATTTCCTGTTGGGGAAGAGAATATCCCACAAGTAAGGATGACGCAGTGGACCGGACACACCGTTGGAGAAAGTAATTTATCAGGTAAGCATAAATTCTGTTTTTCATAATTCAGATAGGGCATGCAATGTTAAACAACTTTCCAATTGACTTTTATCATCAAATTTGTATTGTTCTCTCCTAGGTAGACACAAATGCTAATTTCTAAACCCTAAAAGGCCGCCTCTTATGTAATTCTGACAGTTTTTTTTACAGCTAGACATCGCTAGTTCATGTGTGCCATATTAGACAACATTGTGCTCACTCCCATGGAGTTATTTAGGAGTCCTCACTGATTGGCTAAAATGCAAGTCTGTGAAAAGAACTGAAATAAGGGGGAACTCTGCAGAGGCTTAGACACAAGGCAATTACAAAGGTAATAAGTGTATTAATATAACTGTGTTGGTTATGCAAAATTAGGGAATGGGTAATAAAGGGATTATCTTTCTTTTTAAACAATAACAATTCTGGCATAGACTGTCTCTTTAACAAAAATAAAGCCAAAATGGAGAAGCCACGTGTGAAAAACTAAGTACACCCTTACTGCTTCCATAGGAATTACGAGGCTAAGTAGCAGCCAGGTGCTGCTAATCAATCGCCCTTGATTAATTAATCATCAGCAAGTGTAACCACCTCTATAAAAGCTGAAGTTGTAGCAGTTTGCTGGTCTGGAGCATTCAGGTGTTAACTCAATGCCAAGGAGGAAAGACCTCAGCAATGATCTTAGAGAAGCGATTGTTGGTGCCCATCAATCTGCAAAGGGTTATAAGGGCATTTACAAACAATTTAGTCCATCGTTCTACAGTGAGAAAGATTATTCACAAGTGGAAAACATTAAAAAAAGTTGTCATTCTTTCCAGGAGTGGATGTCCCAGCAAATTCACCCCAAGGTCAGACCGTGATGCTCAGAGAAATTGCAAAAAACCCGAGTTCCATCTCAGACTCTACAGGCCTTAGTTAAATGATAAAGTTCATGACAGTACAATTAAAGGAAGACTATACAAGTATGGTTTGTATGGAAGGGTTGCCAGGAGAAAGCCTCTTCTCTATAAAAAGAACATGGCAGTATGGCTTAGGTTTGCAAAGTGGCATCTGCACAAACCACAAGACTTCTGGAACAATGTCCTTTGGACAAACAAGACCAAAGTGGAGATGTTTGGCCATAATGCACAGA
>NC_069504.1:15994997-16162497 GCF_027579735.1 Bombina bombina | reverse complement strand
GGAAGCAACGTCCGATCTGCACTGTTGTTCTTTTCTAATTCTCCAGTCATCTTTTAGATATTTTGTGCATGTAGCTGTACGTGTATAAATAAAACTCGTGTACCCTTCGCTGACCATGTGACCATGCTACACTTAAAATAATAGGTAGCCTGCATATTTTATGTCCATTAATAAAATTAGATGATAGCTCTGCAGTAGGATCTGTAATATCTTTTGGGTAGGCAGAGACAAGCAAATAACTACTCTTGGTAATTGTAGCAGAGAGGCAGTAGGATCTGTAATATCTTTTTGGTAAGCAGAGAAAAGCAAATAACTACTCTTGGTAATTGTAATAATAACCCCTTTCCACCAAGAACTAGATGACACATAGCTTGGGAGTCAACATCAACTTATTCAACAACTGGAAAAACAAACACTTTTTAAAAACAGTCTCCCCTACAAGGGGTTTCCCAACTGAAACAGCAGGGAGTTTAAACAGTAACATACAGTTTAACCATTAGCCTAAATAACAATTCCTGCATAGTTCATAAGTGGCGAGGTTTGCCACAATGCTCCCCCAGAACCAAACCGGCATACCCAGTCTGATCCCAACGGATTGGCTTGGGGAGGTCCGGAGGAGTGTTCACAGATCAAGGTTCAAGTTCAGTTTGTCTGGACAACCCGTCGGCGTTGCCGTTTTGCTTCCCAGGTCGGTAATGGATTGTTAAGTCAAACGGCTGCAGCGCCAAACTCCAGCGCAACAGCCGGGCATTGTCTCCGGATACCCTGTTCAGCCACACCAACGGGTTGTGATCTGTGAGCAGGGAAAATTGTTGTCCATATAGATATGGCTGAAGTTTCTTGAGGGCCCACACCACGGCCAAGCATTCCTTTTCGATGGCGGCGTAGCTAACTTCTCGGGGTAACAGTTTCCTGCTTAGGTAGGCCACAGGATGCTCGCCGCCATCAGCCCCGACTTGGCTCAACACGGCTCCCAATCCAAACATAGAAGCGTCTGTATGGACGAGAAAGCGTTTAGTTGGATCCGGGGCAGCAAGGATAGGGGCATTTACGAGAGCGTTTTTCAGTTCTTGGAATGCTTGTTCACACTCTGGGCTCCAGGTAACAATCTTAGGAAGGTTTTTACGGGTGAGGTCGGTGAGGGGTTTGGCTAGGGTACTATAATTAGGTACGAACTTCCTATAATAGCCTGCGGTACCTAGAAAGGCTAGCACTTGGGTCTTGGTACGGGGAGTGGGCCACTTGGCTACGGCCTCTACCTTGGCCGGTTTGGGCTTCTGCTGCCCGCTACCTACTCGGTGCCCTAGGTACTGGACCTCCGCCATCCCTATATGACATTTGCTAGGCTTAAGGGTTAATCCTGCCTCCCTAATGCGATCTAGGATCGCCCTATATGGTTCAAATGCTTGTCCCAGGAGCTGCTAAATATAGAAATGCGAAAGTTTGTTGCGGCTGTAGGGCTGCAAACCTACTTAATCCACGAGTCAAAAATGGGGGACAGTACAAAAGAGTAATAAAAGTAAAAAGGCTTTATTCAAAACACTTAAAAAAAAAAAAAGCCGTGGAGGAGCAGAACGGATGTGATACACAGACACGCCGAAGCAACGCTGCTCAGTGAACGGAACTTGACCTCCGCAGGAACGGTAAGCGCCACACTAGTGTACTTTCCAGCTGCTTAATAATAAAAAATAAAAAAAGCCGTGGAGGAGCAGAATGGATGTGATACACAGACACGCCGAAGCAACACTGCTCAGTGAACGGAACTTGACCCCCGCAGGAAGGTAAGTGCCACACTAGTGTACTTTCCAGCTGCTAAATATAGCTATGTCGTCTAAATAGGCGCATGCGTACTCTTGGGACCCATCCAGTAGCCGATCTACCATTCGCTGGAAAGTAGCCGGAGCGTTCTTCATCCCGAATGGCATGACCTTGAATTGGTACAGGCCAAACGGGGTGACGAACGCTGATTTGGGAATGGCATCCTCAGCTAGTGGGATCTGCCAGTACCCCTTACACAGATCTATGGTGGTGAGGTACTGGCCTCGAGCCATTTTATCCAGGAGCTCATCTATCCGGGGCATAGGGTAGGCGTCAGAGACGGTTTTATCATTAAGTTTCCGGTAGTCTACGCAGAAGCGGGTCGTGCCGTCCCGCTTCGGCACTAGAACTACCGGCGAGGCCCAGGGGCTGTCCGAGTGCTCAATCACTCCTAACTGTAGCATCTCGCCAATCTCCTTCCGCATATGTTCTCTCACCGATTCTGGTATGCGGTAACGAGGTTGACGCATGGGGAGGTGACCTGGGGTTTCTACCCTATGGGTGGCCAGTCTGGTATATCCAGGCACGTTGGAGAACGTGTCTCTCTTTTCCTGCAGTAGCTCTGCTATTTGAGCTCGTTCCCGAGGACTTAACCGCTAACCCAATTGTACCTCTCCCAGACCTTCATTCCGGTTCTTCATTCCTAGGAGGTCGGGAAGAGGAAAACTGTCTGCGTCGTCCGCGGCAGGGGCGCAAATAGCATTCACCTCCTCTGCGCGTTCATGGTACGGCTTCAACATATTTACATGGAGCATGCGTCTACCGCCTGCTCCAGTACATGGGCCGATCACATAGGTGGTGTCACAGATTTGTTCCACCACCTTGTATGGGCCCTGCCAGGAGGCCTGCAGTTTATCATTTTTGACCGGTTTTAAGATTAGCACCTTCTGCCCAGTCTGAAAACTGCGGTCCCTGGCACCCATATCATACCAACGGCGCTGACGGGTTTGAGCCGCCTGAAGGTTGGAGTGGACGGTCCGAGTCAGGGCCTCCAGGCGCTCCCTAAACTCCAGCACGTATGGTATGATAGAAGTACCGTCATTAGTGACTTCCCCCTCCCAATGCTCTCGGATTAAGTCTAGGGGACCCCGTACCCTCCTTCCGAATAATAATTCAAAGGGAGAGAACCCCATGGACTCCTGAGGTACCTCCCGGTAGGCGAAAAGCAAATGGGGTAGAAACCGCTCCCAGTTCTTCTGGGTATCTATGAACGTGCGGAGCATCTGTTTCAGTGTTCCATTAAACCGTTCACAGAGCCCATTAGACTGGGGGTGATAAGCGGAATTTACAATGGGTTTCACCCCACATGCTCTCCACAACTGGTGGGTAATCTCAGCCGTAAACTGGGTGCCCCGGTCCGAAATAATCTCCCGGGGAAATCCCATGTGGGAGAAGATTTTGATGAGGACATCCGCCACGGTCTCTGCATGAATATTAGCCAGAGCCACCGCCTCGGGATATCGGGTGGCATAATCCACGACCGTGAGTATATACCTCTTCCCCGAGGGGCTAGGCTTGGCTAGGGGGCCAATGAGGTCCACCGCCATTCGACTAAAAGGCTCCTCTATTATGGGGAGGGAGTGTAGCTTTGCCTTATATCAGTCTCCTCTTTTCCCTACTCGTTGGCAGGTGTCACACGTCTGGCAATACTGCCTAATATCTTTGGTGATCCCTGGCCAAAAGAAATTCTGAGTTAGGCGGTGCTTCGTCCGACTAACTCCTAGGTGGCCTGACAGCGGAATATCGTGGGCAACCCGTAGCAGTTCTCGTCTATACCTCTGAGGTACTATTAACTGCTGAACGGACAGGGGAATAGATCCGGCCACTATCTTCTCAGTATACCTGTACAGTAACCCCTTGTTCCAACCATACCTCTCTCCTTCCAACCCCACCTGATTCTGGTTTACCTTATCCCTATATACTTGCAATGAGGGGTCAGTGGCCACCTCACTACCAAACTCTAGTGGAGGGGCCCAAGAGACATTAGGGGGGTGATTGCTTACCTGAGCCTCAGAGTGATCAGTCAGTGTGTTGGTGCGGGCCTGTTGTCGGGTAACCACGGGCAGTGCTGCTTGTGGGGAGGTTCGGGGTGCAAACGCTGAAGTCAGCTCCCCTAAGTCATTGCCCAAAATAACGTCTGCGGGCAAATTTTGCATAAGGCCCACTTCTATGTTCCCCGACCCTGCACCCCAATCCAAGTGTACTTTGGCCGTGGGAATCTTGTAAATGGCTCCCCCGGCCACCCGGACAGCTACACAGTCTCCGGTGAGTTGATTGGTGGAAACTAAATGTTGCCGGAGCAAGGTTTTGGTTGCCCCAGAGTCACGCAGCCCTTGGACACGTCGGCCCTCTATATAGACCACCTGGCGGTGGCTTTGTAGGTTGTCCGAAGCAGCCTGTACTGGGTTTACCTCATGTAAGATGCCCAAGGGTTCCTCGTGGAAGACTGCGGGTTGTGTCTGTAGTCGGGGCTCGTTCTGGTAGCAGTGTACAGTTGCCCGGTTGTTCTGGTTGTTCCAGGTGGATCGGTTCTTGTTCCTGGGACAGTCTCTCTTAATGTGCCCTTGTTGGTTACAAAGATGGCAACGGATAGCTGATCGAGTCTGGTATCGGGGAGGGTGGATTCCCCCTCCAGGACGGGGTAGCAGAGGTGTGGGAGCTGCAGTGGGGTTTGGGGTGACACCAATACTGGAGCGTTGCTGTGTTCGTTGAGCTTTCCGAGCGTCTTGGTATTCGTCGGCCAAGGTCGCTGCGGTATGTACCGTGCACGTTTTTCGATCTCTCAGCCAGTTTTGCAATTCAGTGGATACCCCTTGGAAGAATTGCTCCATCAACAGGAGTTGTAAAAGGTCTTCCAACTGGGTGACTTGGGCTGCCTGCAACCAGCCTTTAGCGGCCCTGGTTAGCCGATGCACCCACTCAGTGTGGGTATCTTTCTCTAGCTTCTTCAGGTCTCGGAACCGCTGTCGGTATGCCTCCGGGGTAATAGCATACCTAGTCAGGATGGCCTGTTTTACCTTCTGGTAGTCCCTGCTGTCCTCATCTGGTATGGTGCGGTAGGCTTCAGCAGCCCGCCCGGATAACTTGCCAGCCAGTAGGGGAACTTGGTCAGCGGTACTAATATTATGCAGTTGGCATAATTGCTCAAAGTCCTGTAGGTACCCATCGATATCCTCCGTGTCGGTATGATCCTTGAATGCATGGTAGGGAATCTTAGCTTTCCCTGTGCCAGCACTGGAGTGTACTGGTAGCCCCTCTCCGGGTCTCTGGGTGGTTTGTCGGGTCACCATCAAGTATTCCTGTATGTCTGCTGATGTCCGTGTCAGGAGCTCCTCCGAATGGGGTAGCGGAAAAAAAGCCAACCGGGTCCGCATCTCTTTTTGGAATTCGGTTTCGTTGTTCGCCATGGGTACGGCCGTACCTGCTACCCGGTCTCCCTCCATGAGCTCTGCAATCAGCCTTGCTTTGGTTTTATTGCTGGCAATAATTCCTCTCACCTCCAGTAATTCCTTCAATGCAGTTCTCTTTAGTCTGGTATAATCTGTCCCCATTCACCGTCCGTTCATATACATCACATGTCCTATGACTTGTTGTGCGGTTTGAATCCCGTCGCTTGCCACCAATTGTAGCAGAGAGGCAGTAGGATCTGTAATATCTTTTGGGTAGGCAGAGACAAGCAAATAACTACTCTTGGTAATTGTAGCAGAGAGGCAGTAGGATCTGTAATATCTTTTGGGTAGGCAGAGACAAGCAAGTAACTACTCTTGGTAATTGTAGCAGAGAGGCAGTAGGATCTGTAATATCTTTTTGGTAAGCAGAGACAAGCAAATAACTACTCTTGGTAATTGTAATAATAACCCCTTTCCACCAAGAACTAGACGACACATAGCTTGGGAGTCAACATCAACTTATTCAACAACTGGAAAAACAAACACTTTTTAAAAACAGTCTCCCCTACAAGGGGTTTCCCAACTGAAACAGCAGGGAGTTTAAACAGTAACATACAGTTTAACCATTAGCCTAAATAACAATTCCTGCATAGTTCATAAGTGGCGAGGTTTGCCACAGATAGATAGTTAGTTAGATAGATAGATGATAGAGAGATAGATAAATAAATAGATGATAGATAAATAGATAGATAAAAAGATAGATTGATAGATAGATGATAGATAGATTAATATATAGATATATAGATAGATTAATAGATACAGTCATGGCCTAAAATATTGGCACCCTGCATTTCTGTCAGATAATGCACCACTTTGCCCAGAAAATTGTGGCAATTACAAAAGTTGAGGCATTTTTACGTCTATTTATTTTGTTTGTATTGGTATGACACAAAAAAAGTGGAGAAAAAAAAAGCCAAATCTGAGACATTCCACGCAAAACTCGGACTGGACAAAATTATCGTCACCCTCAATTTAATATTTGGTAGCGCATCCCTTGGAAAAAAATAACTGAAATCAGTTGCCTCCTGTAACCATCAATGAGTTTCTTACACCGCTCTACTGGAATTTTGGACCACTCTTCTTTCGCAAGCTGCTCCAGGTCTTTCAGATTGTAAGGGTTCCTTTTCCCAACTGCTCTTTTGAGATCTTTCCACAGGTGCTCTATGGGATTGAGATCTGGACTCATTGTTGGCCAGTTTAATACTCTCCAGCACTTTGTCTTAAACCATTTCTGGGTGCTTTTTGACGTGTGCTTTGGGTCATTGTCCTGCTGTAAGACCCATAACCTCTGATGGAGACTCAACTTTCTGACACTGGGCCCTACATTGCATCATAGAATTCTTTGGTAGTCTTCAGATTTCATAATGCCATGCGCACAGTCAATACATCCAGTGCCTGAAGCAGCAAAGCAACCCCAAAACATCAGTGAACCTCCACCATGTTTGACTGTAGGGACTGTATTCTTTACTTTAAAAGCCTCATTTCTTTTTCTGAAAACAGTAGAATGATGGGCTTTACCAAAAAGCTGTAATTTTGTTTCGTCAGTCCACAGCACATTCTCCCAAAAGGATTTTGGCTTCCTCAGCTAACTTTTGGCAAACTCTCTCTGTCAGCAGTGGGGTCCTCCTGGTCCTCCTGCCATAGCGTCCCTTTTCATTCAGATGGCAACGTATAGTGTGAGCTGACACATTTGTACCCTGTGCCTGATGGTCAGTTTGAATTTGTCTGGAAGTTCACCATTTAAACAATCTTTAGTTGCAATCTTTGACAATGTTGCGCACAGTGGACACAGGAATATTAAGATCTCTGGAGATGGACTTGTAACCTTGAGATTGTCCATGCTTTTCCACAATTTTTGTTTGTTTTGCTGCTCTTTCTCTTCTCCATGCTCAGTGTGGCACACAAAGACACGCAACAGAAAGGTTGAGTCAATTCTTCACCATTTTAACTGGTTGCTGGTGTGATTTCTATATTGTCAGCACCTGCTAATTGATACAGGTGAGTTTAATTACAAATTACAGGAGCATCACAAACTTGGAATGCAATTATTTCTTACAATTTGAGAAGCTGCCAATAATTTTGTCCAGTCCATTTTTTATGTTTTGCGTGGAATGTGTCAGCGTTGGCTTTTTTCTCCATTTTTTTGTGTCAAACCAATACAAAGAAAAGGAATAAACATGAGAATGCCTAAACATTTGTATTTGCAACAATTTTCTTGGCCAAGTGGTGCATTATCTGACAGAAATGCAGGGTGCCAATATTTTTGGCCATGGCTGTATATGATGATAGATAGAGATAGATAGAGATAGATGTAGCCCAGGTTCCTAGAGACAAACAGTTGTTGGGCAGAAAAGGGACAAAGGGCTTAGGATATTAACCCAGGAGCCCTGCTCTCTAGAGGGTGTACCCTAGTACTGTCATCTCATTTAACCCCTTGGCTCCCGGTGGGCAGACAAGCTATAAACCTGACAACAACACATATTCTACAGTATAACTATAATCTATAGATAAGTTAGTTGTACAACAGCAATGCACTACTAGTAAGCCAAAGAGACAGATGTGTGTAGCCACCAATAAACAGCTAGCTCTCAGTAGTGCATAGGGTTGCCAGGTGTCCAGTATTCAACCGCATAGTCCAGTAATTTTAAAGACCCCTGTCAGCTAAATGTAAAGGGCCTTCTAGGCCTTTATGCATTAGAAATATGGCTCAAAAAGAAGTTACACTGTAAAACTACATTTTCTATTATATGTGTTTCAGGCAACCATGAGGGTGTTGAATAATTGCTGGGTGTTTACCTCTAGCAGCCAAGGGGGTCACATCACTGCTCTTTACATGTGTTACTGGCAACCTCTACTCTTCTCCATTTATACTTCTTCACTAGGTAAACTTATCAACAGCTATGGCTTCAAATATCACCTATATGCTGATGACACCCAGAACTATCTCTCCACCCCTGCTCTCTCTCCATCTGTCCTTTCCCGTGTCAGAGACTGCTTATCTGGTATTTCTTCCTGGATGCCCTCTCACCACCTAAAGATTAACATGTCCAACACTGAGCTCCTTCTAATCCCCCCCCCTCAATTTATACGCTGACTTCTGACTTCTCTATCCCTGTTGACGGCATCACCATTTCCCCATCGCCCCAAGTCTGCTGCCTATCTATCCTTCGTCCCCCATATCCAATCGCTTTCTACATCCTGCTGCAACCATCTACGCAATATTTCCAAGATTCATCCTTTTCTGAGCGCTAACACCACAAAGCAAATAATCCACTCCCTTGTTATTTCCAGACTTGACTACTGCAATAATCTACTTACTGGCCTTCTTATTTCCCGCCTCTCCACCCTTCAATCCATCATAAATGCCTCTGCCAGGCTAATCCACCTTTCCCCTCGCTCTGTATCTGCTCCACCTCTCTGTGAGTCCCTTCATTGACTCCCCATTCGCAGCAGAATTAAATTCAAAATTCTCACCTATCCTCTCTAATCAACAAGTATACTCCACCCCGCCCACTAAGATCTAACAATGACCTGCTCCTTGCATCTTCGACTATCACTTCCTCTCATGCTAGACTCCAGGACGTCTGTCGTGCAGCACCTACCCTTGTGCTGTCAGGCCCTAATCTTTCTTCCTTTAAATGCTCCCTGAAGACTTTTTTGTTCAGAGAAGCCTACTACCCAACCCAATAATTAATTAATTTCACTTACCTAACATTTCCCTCATCTAACTTTTTTCATTAACATCTTTCTCAATCTTGCATTCCTGGCCTCTTGTTTCTCAACCTCCTACCCTTCTAGATTGTAACTTCCCACGAGAATAGGGCCCTCAATTCATCCTGTCTTGTCTTTTTCAAGTTTTATATAATTATTTTATTTAAATAAATTGTACCCAAGTTCAATACCATTGTTTTATTTAAATGAATTGTACCTATGGACAGAGCTGCGGAATATGTTGGCGCTTCATAAATAAAGTATAATAATAATAATAATAAAATAACTGCTTAGTCGTGTGTGCCAGGCATGGTACCACTGTAATATTGTCTGTCAGGCACAGTACGCTATGCTGTAGGTAGATGTGTGCCAGGCATGGTACCAGTGCTGTAATATTTTCTGTCAGGCACAGTACGCTCTGCTGTAGGTAGGTGTGTACCAGGCATGGTACCAGTGCTGTAATATTGTCTGTCAGGCACAGTACGCTCTGCTGTAGGTAGGTATGTGCCAGGCATGGTACCACTGCTGTAATATTGTCTGTCAGGCACAGTACGCTCTGCTGTAGGTAGGTGTGTGCCAGGCATGGTACCAGTTTTATAATATTGTCTGTCAGGCACAGCACGCTCTGCTGTAGGTAGATGTGTGCCAGGCATGGTACCAGTGCTGTAATATTGTCTGTTAGGCACAGTACGCTCTGCTATAGGTAGGTGTGTGCCAGGCATGGTACCACTGCTGTAATATTGTCTGTCAGGCACAGTATTCTCTGCTGTAGGTAGGTGTGTGCCAGGCATGGTATCAGTGCTGTAATATTGTCTGTCAGGCACAGCACGCTCTGCTATAGGTAGGTGTGTGCCAGGCATGGTGCCACTGCTGTAATATTGTCTGTCAGGCACAGTACGCTCTGCTGTAGGTAGGTGAGTGACAGGCATGGTACCACTGCTGTAATATTTTCTGTCAGGCACAGTACGCTCTGCTGTAGGTAGGTGTGTACCAGGCATGGTACCAGTGCTGTAATATTGTCTGTCAGGCACAGTACGCTCTGCTGTAGGTAGGTATGTGCCAGGCATGGTACCACTGCTGTAATATTGTCTGTCAGGCACAGTACGCTCTGCTGTAGGTAGGTGTGTGCCAGGCATGGTACCAGTTTTATAATATTGTCTGTCAGGCACAGCACGCTCTGCTGTAGGTAGATGTGTGCCAGGCATGGTACCAGTGCTGTAATATTGTCTGTTAGGCACAGTACGCTCTGCTATAGGTAGGTGTGTGCCAGGCATGGTACCACTGCTGTAATATTGTCTGTCAGGCACAGTATTCTCTGCTGTAGGTAGGTGTGTGCCAGGCATGGTATCAGTGCTGTAATATTGTCTGTCAGGCACAGCACGCTCTGCTATAGGTAGGTGTGTGCCAGGCATGGTGCCACTGCTGTAATATTGTCTGTCAGGCACAGTACGCTCTGCTGTAGGTAGGTGAGTGACAGGCATGGTACCACTGCTGTAATATTGTCTGTCAGACACAGTACGCTCTGCTGTAGGTAGGTGTGTGACAGGCATGGTACCACTGCTGTAATATTGTCTGTTAGGCACAGTATGCTCTGCTGTAGGTAGGTGAGTGCAAGGCATGGTATCACTGCTGTAATATTGTCAGGCACAGTACGCTCTGCTGTAGGTAGATGTGTGCCAGGCATGGTACCAGTGCTGTAATATTGTCTGTCAGGCACAGTACGCTGCTGTAGGTAGGTGTGTGCCAGGCATAGTACCAGTTTTATAATATTGTCTGTCAGGCACAGCACGCTCTGCTGTAGGTAGTTGTGTGCCAGGCATGGTACCAGTGCTGTAATATTGTCTGTCAGGCACAGCATGCTCTGCTGTAGGTAGGTGTGTGCCAGGCATGGTACCAGTGCTGTAATATTGTCTGTCAGGCACAGTACGCTTTGCTGTAGGAAGATGTGTGCCAGGCATGGTACCAGTGCTATAATATTGTCTGTCAGGCACAGTACGCTCTGCTGTAGGTAGGTGTGTGCCAGGCATGGTACCAGTGCTGTAATATTGTCTGTCAGGCACAGTACGCTCTGCTGTAGGTAGGTGTGTGCCAGGCATGGTACCACTGCTGTAATATTGTCTGTCAGGCACAGTACGCTCTGCTGTAGGTAGGTATGTGCCAGGCATGGTACCAGTTCTGTAAAATTCTCTGTCAGGCACAGTACGCTCTGCTGTACGTAGGTGTGTGCCAGACATGGTACCAGTGCTGTAATATTGTCTGTCAGGCACAGTACGCTCTGCTGTAGGTAGGTGTGTGCCAGGCATGGTACCAGTTTATAATATTGTCTGTCAGGCACAGTACGCTCTGCTGTAGCTAGGTGTGCCAGGCATGGTATCAGTGCTGTAATATTGTCTGTCAGGCACAGTACGCTCTGCTGTAGGTAGGTGTGTGCCAGGCATGGTACCAGTGCTGTAATATTGTCTGTCAGACACAGTACGCTCTGCTGTAGGTAGGTGTGTGCCAGGCATGGTACCACTGCTGTAATATTGTCTGTCAGACACAGTACGCTCTGCTGTAGGTAGGTGTGTGCCAGGCATGGTACCAGTGCTGTAATATTGTCTGTTAGGCACAGTACGCTCTGCTATAGGTAGGTGTGTGCCAGGCATGGTACCAGTGCTGTAATATTGTCTGTCAGGCACAGTACGCTCTGCTGTAGGTAGGTATGTGCCAGGCATGGTACCAGTTCTGTAATATTGTCTGTTAGGCACAGTACGCTCTGCTGTAGGTAGGTGTGTGCCAGGCATGGTACCAGTGCTATAATATTGTCTGTTAGGCACAGTACGCTCTGCTGTAGGTAGGTGTGTGCCAGGCATGGTACCAGTGCTGTAATATTGTCTGTTAGGCACAGTACGCTCTGCTGTAGGTAGGTGTGTGCCATAGGGTACCAGTGCTGTAGAAAATGATGTGTAGCAGGTACAGTTTCCGTGCTAAATGGAGGTGTGTGCCAGACATAGTGACACAATAATAACTGTAGTCACGCAAGTTGATTTGATCTATTTATCCTCGTACAGTAGTAAGGACTCACTTGGCCCCCTCCATACCCCCCAAGCTCAGTAAGATCATTACCAGGATGAGATGTTTGAGAGTATAATCCCTGAGGGTGAATGGGATTATTGCTGGATTGGGCTAAGTATTTAAAGAGATTTCCCTGCTCTCTGATGCTATATAAGTGGCCAGTTGGGGGATGCAGACACAGGGTCTTGTGCACACAGGAGTTGGGATGTCAGAGGAGGAAGATTACTACCTCTATAAAAATGTGTCAAGTGTGGGTCCGTGGGACGGGCCGCAGTATCACATTGCACCCAAGTGGGCATTTAACCTGCAGGCAGTCTTCATGGGATTGGTATTTCTCTTTGGGATGCCCCTGAACACCATTGTGCTTATAGTGACGGTGAAGTACAAGAAGCTGCGCCAACCTCTTAACTACATTCTGGTGAACATCTCCCTGGCCGGGTTCCTCATCTGCTGGTTCTCCATCTTTCCTGTTTTTGTGTCCAGCACCCAAGGCTACTTTGTGTTTGGGAAATTGGTCTGCTCCTTCGAGGCTTTCATGGGGTCTGTAGCAGGTAAGATAAAGCCATTGAGTGCTCCTTACCTGTCCTTATTCTGTCTACTTATGTGGTCACTTACAATCAATTAGCATATGAGCAAGCTGTGTACAATTTCTGAATATCTTAACACCTTGTTTGTAGTATTTAGTCTTTAAAAGCCAAACTTCTCACAACACTTGCTAATTTGTAGGAGCCAATCCTGACGTGTTACTTAGGTAGACAGCTAGTCTCTGTCATTCTGTAACTTATCAGTAAAGGTCAGATATGTAGCCGTGTGCACTACTAATTCTCACAACTGGAAAACACTGATTACCGGAAAAATAATAATACAAAATAATTGTTTTTTACTGCACATAGTTAACACTTTATATTGTTGTACGCCCCTTTAATTATAAATTAGTTGTGTGTAGCAATTCTCCAGCAATATCTTGTTGTCAGTAGTTGCTCAGCTTTGTTTCCCTGATCTACTGCAGTCCAGGATAGATTTCTATTGGCCAATCAAATGTGCCTATGATAATATGTGGTGACAACATGCAAAAGCTCCTGCCTCTTTGTTTAGAAATTGTGCTTTGCCCTTCACTTCCTAGAGAAACAAAAAAACTAATAACTAAAGTTATCTTCAAAATGCTTCATACTGCCTAAAGCAAATACATACTACACAGTGACTGCCTAAAGCAAATACATACAACACAGTGACTGCCTAAAGCAAATACATACTACACAGTGACTGCCTAAAGCAAATACATACTACACAGTGACTGCCTAAAGCAAATACATACTACACAGTGACTGCCTAAAGCAAATACATACAACACAGTGACTGCCTAAAGCAAATACATACTACACAGTGACTGCCTAAAGCAAATACATACTACACAGTGACTGCCTAAAGCAAATACATACAACACAGTGACTGCCTAAAGCAAATACATACTACACAGTGACTGCCTAAAGAAAATACATACTACACACTGACTGCCTAAAGCAAATACATACAACACAGTGACTGCCTAAAGCAAATACATACTACACAGTGACTGCCTAAAGCAAATACATACTGCACAGTGACTGCCTAAAGCAAATACATACTGCACAGTGACTGCCTAAAGCAAATACATACTGCACAGTGACTGCCTAAAGCAAATACATACTACACAGTGACTGCCTAAAGCAAATACATACTACACAGTGACTGCCTAAAGCAAATACATACAACACAGTGACTGCCTAAAGCAAATACATACTACACACTGACTGCTTAAAGCAAATGCATACTACACAGTGACTGCCTAAAGCAAATACATACTACACAGTGACTGCCTAAAGCAAATACATACTACACAGTGACTGCCTAAAGCAAATACATACAACACAGTGACTGCCTAAAGCAAATACATACTACACAGTGACTGCCTAAAGCAAATACATACTACACAGTGACTGCCTAAAGCAAATACATACAACACAGTGACTGCCTAAAGCAAATACATACTACACAGTGACTGCCTAAAGCAAATACATACTACACACTGACTGCCTAAAGCAAATACATACAACACAGTGACTGCCTAAAGCAAATACATACTACACAGTGACTGCCTAAAGCAAATACATACTACACAGTGACTGCCTAAAGCAAATACATACTACACACTGACTGCTTAAAGCAAATACATACTACACAGTGACTGCCTAAAGCAAATACATACTACATAGTGACTGCCTAAAGCAAATACATACTACACACTGACTGCTTAAAGCAAATACATACTACACAGTGACTGCCTAAAGCAAATACATACTACATAGTGACTGCCTAAAGCAAATACATACAACACAGTGACTGCCTAAAGCAAATACATACAACACAGTGACTGCCTAAAGCAAATACATACTACACAGTGACTGCCTGAAGTAAATACATACTACACACTGACTGCTTAAAGTAAATACATACTACACAGTGACTGCCTAAAGCAAATACATACTACACAGTGACTGCCTAAAGCAAATACATACTACACACTGACTGCCTAAAGCAAATACATACAACACAGTGACTGCCTAAAGCAAATACATACTACACAGTGACTGCCTAAAGCAAATACATACTACACAGTGACTGCCTAAAGCAAATACATACTACACACTGACTGCTTAAAGCAAATACATACTACACAGTGACTGCCTAAAGCAAATACATACTACATAGTGACTGCCTAAAGCAAATACATACAACACAGTGACTGCCTAAAGCAAATACATACTACACAGTGACTGCCTGAAGTAAATACATACTACACACTGACTGCTTAAAGTAAATACATACTACACAGTGACTGCCTAAAGCAAATACATACTACACAGTGACTGCCTAAAGCAAATACATACAACACAGTGACTGCCTAAAGCAAATACATACTACACAGTGACTGCCTAAAGCAAATACATACTACACAGTGACTGCCTTAAAGCCAATACATACTACCCAGTGACTGCCTAAAGCAAATACATACAACACAGTGACTGCCTAAAGCAAATACATACTACACACTGACTGCCTGAAGCAAATACATACTGCACAGTGACTGCCTAAAGTAAATACATACTACACAGTGACTGTCTACAGCAGTGCACAAATTTACTTACAGCTAATTTAACTGGCTACAATTAAGGGAGATAAATAAAATATTCACTAGATAGTTTTGCACATCACTAAGGGCATTTAGGGTAAGATTACAAGCGGCGCTATAATAATGGTGCAGATCACAATAAGCAATATCACTAAAGCACACTAACATTTGCACACAACTTGTTATTACAAGTCCATGGTAAATCACATTGACCGGAAAATGGGTTTGCGCGACCGAAATCACTCTAGCACACCCTATAATTACAATGGATATGGCGACCGCACAAAATATTTCAACGATTAATTAAAATCTAACCTTTATTACAATAGTTAAAACATGAAAGCCAAAAAAGGGTAATTCCTGATTAACACCCAAAGTAGTGCCATTATCTTTTTATTTTATTCCCCTCTAGTATATTTATGTGTTTATATGCCTATATACATATATATTTATGTGTTACTATGTGTATATACATATATATTTATGTGTTAGTATGTGTATATACATATATATTTATGTGTTACTATGTGTATATACATATATATATTTATGTGTTAGTATGTGTATATACATATATATTTATGTGTTATTATGTGTATATACATATATATTTATGTGTTAATATGTGTATATACATATATATTTATGTGTTAATATGTGTATATACATATATATTTATGTGTTAATATGTGTATATACATATATATTTATATGTTATTATGTGTATATACATATATATTTATGTGTTACTATGTGTATATACATATATATTTATGTGTTAATATGTGTATGTACATATATATTTATGTGTTTATATGCTTATATACTGTACATATATTTATGTGTTACTATGTGTATATACATATATATTTATGTGTTACTATGTGTATATACATATGTATTTATGTGTTAATATGTGTATATACATATATATTTATGTGTTACTATGTGTATATACATATATATTTATGTGTTATTATGTGTATATAATATATATTTATGTGTTACTATGTCTATATACATATATATTTATATGTTATTATGTGTATATACATATATATTTATGTGTTACTATGTGTATATACATATATATTTATGTGTTACTGTGTGTATATACATATATATTTATGTGTTACTATGTGTATATACATATATATTTATGTGTTACTATGTGTATATACATATATATTTATGTGTTAATATGTGTATGTACATATATATTTATGTGTTTATATGCTTATATACTGTACATATATTTATGTGTTACTATGTGTATATACATATATATTTGTGTTACTATGTATATATACATATATATTTATGTGTTACTATGTGTATATACATATATATTTATGTGTTACTATGTGTATATACATATATATTTATGTGTTAGTTTGTGTATATACATATATATTTATGTGTTATTATGTGTATATACATATATATATTTATGTGTTACTATGTGTATATACATATATATTTATGTGTTAATATGTGTATGTACATATATATTTATGTGTTTATATGCTTATATACTGTACATATATTTATGTGTTACTATGTGTATATACATATATATTTATGTGTTAGTTTGTGTATATACATATATATTTATGTGTTATTATGTGTATATACATATATATATTTATGTGTTACTATGTGTATATACATATATATTTATGTGTTAATATGTGTATGTACATATATATTTATGTGTTTATATGCTTATATACTGTACATATATTTATGTGTTACTATGTGTATATACATATATATTTGTGTTACTATGTATATATACATATATATTTATGTGTTACTATGTGTATATACATATATATTTATGTGTTACTATGTGTATATACATATATATTTATGTGTTACTATGTGTATATACATATATATTTATGTGTTAGTATGTGTATATACATATATATTTATGTGTTACTATGTGTATATACATATATATTTATGTGTTAGTATGTGTATATACATATATATTTATGTGTTACTATGTGTATATACATACAGTACAACTCCAAAAATCCGGACCCCGGAAATCCGGACAACCCGAGAATCCGGACTCCGGCGCGATCACAACTTCCGGGTGTTGGTTTCTCAAAGCGCATGCAAATTTCAGTGCGGGTGCGGCAAAAAGTGAAATCTGAGCTCCACAACTAGTACATGACCGGTACCTGTGCAGGTATTTAGCATCTTTACACTGCACAGTACCGTTATACAGTACTGTACCACCAATGTCTCCTAAAGTGGATAAACAGAAGCGTAGGAGAAACACTCTAAAATTGAGTGACAAACTTGAAATCATCAAAAAACTTGAATCAGGGGTTAGTGTTTCTGTTCTAATGGAAACATATGACATTGGAAAGTCTACCATTTATGATATAAAAAATGCCAAAAATAAAATTCTACAGTTTACAGCCTCATCTGAGCCTTACAACAAAATTGCAGAAAGAAAAAGTTTACATAAGCCAAAGTTAGAAAATCTTGATAAGGTTTTGCATGAATGGTTTTTGATTAAACGATCAGAAGGTATGGCAATTTCTGGGCCAATGCTTATCACCAAAGCAAAATCTTTTAAGGAGCAAATGAACATTGATTCTGAATGTAACTTTAGCAGTGGGTGGCTTAGGAATTTTAAAATGCGTCATGGTATTAGACAGCTAAATGTTGTTGGAGAAAGGCAGTCAGCTGATACACATGCTGCAGCAGATTATAGTGCAACATTTGAAAAAATTGTCATTGACTATGATCTCACACCTGATCAAATTTACAATGCAGATGAAACAGGTGTTTTCTGGAAATGTCTGCCCACTAAAACTCTGGCTGGAAACCAAGAACGAAATGCTAAAGGTTTTAAGATGAATAAAGAAAGACTTACTGTCCTCACCTGTGCTAATGCTTCTGGACAGCATAAAATCAAGCTTCTGGTGATTGGCAAATATAAGCGCCCACGGGCATTTAAAGGAATTTTGCACCTCCCTGTGACTTATAAAGCTCAAAAAAATGCTTGGATGGACAAAGACATTTTTCAAGATTGGTTTGTTAATGATTTTATTCCATCAGTCCGCCAGAACCTAACAAATTTGGGAAAACCTGCTAACACAAAGTGCTTGCTGCTTCTTGACAACTGTAGGGCTCACCCCCATGAATCAAAATTAGTGTCTGATTGTGGAAATATTTTTGCATCTTACTTGCCACCAAATGTTACATCACTAATTCAGCCCATGGACCAAGGAGTCATTAGGAACTTCAAATGCCATTATAAAAATGACTTTATGATGAAAATGTTAAACAAGGATGTTGATTCTATAGAATTTCAACGTAGCTTTACAATAAAAGATGCAGTGTTTTCTCTTGTAACTGCATGGAACACAGTCAAGCCTGTAACTCTTTTAAGAGCTTGGCGAAAGTTATGGCCAAATGTGATGCATGGAGAGCTAGAGTGTGAGGAAAATGAAGATCTTGAAGGGTTCCTTGTAGAGCAGAGAGCATCTGAAGTGAATGAACTCATGCAATCTGTCAAATTAGCCCAGGAAGACAACCCTCTATGCAAACTTAATGAAGAGGACCTAGAAGAGTGGATATGCATTGAAGATGATGTTGAGATTGCAGCCACTTTTACTGATCAAGAAATCATTGACAGCATCACAAATCCAGATCAGACAGAGGAGCACACTTCTGAAAAATCTGATGAAGAAGATGACAGACTTGAAACTGAAAAGGTATCTTGGGCTACTGCTGAAAAATGCATGGAAACCATTGTGAAATTTGTGGAACAAAACCATAGCTTTACACTCCAAGACGTCATGCAAGTGCACATGGTGCAAAATAATTTTATCACAAAGAAATTACAAAGTCGCAGACAATGTGACATACGAAGATATTTACAAAAAACAACAGAAGCATCTGCCATCCAAACTACCAATCAACTGCAGCAGCAAACACTCACAACACTCAATCCACAAACAGATCACCTTGCACAGCAGGAAGAAGAAAACATGTCATATGCAGGTACAGTACTGTACTTTATTTTAATACTGTAAAAATGAAACGCCTTACACAGTGCAGTATTTACTAAAAAAACATCTCTTTTTATCTTTTAAAACAGAGGAAACATCTGCTAATAGCCATCCTGCATCGCAGAAGCTCAGTTCACAAGCGGATCACCAGGTGTAGCAGGTGTTAGCATTCGGTGAACAAGCAGTTCAGCATGTACCGAAGAAATACCTGCAACAGAAAGGAATGTACATATGCATGTGTACAGTACTGTACTCTATTCTAGGCAATTTGTTCATTATTTAGTTACTGCATTAGTTACTGCATTAAAAAAAATTAAAAAAATTAACACATCTCCTTTATTATTTACAAGGTACTGTATTTTAGCATTGATGTCTGAGAATCCGGAAAATCCAAAAATACGGACTGGACAAATCCCCAAGCAGTCCGGATTTTTGGAGTTGTACTGTATATATTTATGTGTTATTATGTGTATATACATATATATTTATGTGTTACTATGTGTATATACATATATATTTATGTGTTATTATGTGTATATACATATATATTTATGTGTTATTATGTTTATATACATATATATTTATGTGTTACTATGTGTATATACATATATATTTATGTGTTATTATGTGTATATAAATTTATATTTATGTGTTATTATGTGTATATACAGATATATTTATGTTACTATGTGTATATACATATATATTTATGTGTTACTATGTGTATATACATATATATTTATGTGTTACTATGTGTATATACATATATATTTATGTGTTACTATGTGTATATACATATATATTTATGTGTTACTATGTGTATATACTATATATATTTATGTGTTAGTATGTGTATATACATATATATTTATGTGTTAGTATGTGTATATACATATATATTTATGTGTTACTATGTGTATATACATATATATTATGTGTTATTATGTATATATACATATATATTTATGTGTTATGTGTATATACATATATATTTATATGTTACTATGTGTATATACATATATATTTATGTGTTATTATATGTATATACATATATATTTATGTGTTATTATGTGTATATACATATATATTTATGTGTTATTATGTGTATATACATATATATTTATGTGTTATTATGTGTATATACATATATATTTATGTGTTACTATGTGTATATGCATATATATTTATGTGTTACTATGTGTGTATACATATATATTTATGTGTAATTATGTGTATATACATATATATTTATGTGTTACTATGTGTATATACATATAGATTTATGTGTTACTATGCGTATATACATATAGATTTATGTGTTATTATGTGTATATACATATATATTTATGTGTTACTATGTGTATATACATATATACTTATGTGCTATTATGTGTATATACATATATATTTATGTGTTATTATGTGTATATACATATATATTTATGTGTTATTATGTGTATATACATATATATTTATGTGTTATTATGTGTATATACATATATATTTATGTGTTATGTGTATATACATATATATGTATGTGCTATTATGTGTATATACATATATATTTATGTGTTACTATGTGTATATACATATATATTTATGTGTTAGTATGTGTATATACATATATATTTGTGTTATTATGTGTATATACATATATATTTATGTGTTAGTATGTGTATATACATATATATTTATGTGTTAGTATGTGTATATACAGATATATTTATGTGTTACTATGTGTATATACATATATATTGATGTGTTATTATGTGTATATACATATATATTTATGTGTTATTATGTGTATATACATATATATTTATGTGTTACTATGTGTATATACATATATATTTATGTGTTAGTATGTGTATATACATATATATTTATGTGTTACTATGTGTATATACATATATATTTATGTGTTAGTATGTGTATATAAATTTATATTTATGTGTTATTATGTGTATATACAGATATATTTATGTTACTATGTGTATATACATATATATTTATGTGTTACTATGTGTATATACATATATATTTATGTGTTACTATGTGTATATACATATATATTTATGTGTTACTATGTGTATATACATATATATTTATGTGTTACTATGTGTATATACTATATATATTTATGTGTTAGTATGTGTATATACATATATATTTATGTGTTAGTATGTGTATATACATATATATTTATGTGTTACTATGTGTATATACATATATATTATGTGTTATTATGTATATATACATATATATTTATGTGTTATGTGTATATACATATATATTTATATGTTACTATGTGTATATACATATATATTTATGTGTTACTATGTGTATATACATATATATTTATGTGTTATTATGTGTATATACATATGTATTTATGTGTTATTATGTGTATATACATATATATTTATGTGTTACTATGTGTATATGCATATATATTTATGTGTTACTATGTGTGTATACATATATATTTATGTGTTATGTGTATATACATATATATGTATGTGCTATTATGTGTATATACATATATATTTATGTGTTAGTATGTGTATATACATATATATTTGTGTTATTATGTGTATATACATATATATTTATGTGTTAGTATGTGTATATACATATATATTTATGTGTTAGTATGTGTATATACAGATATATTTATGTGTTACTATGTGTATATACATATATATTTATGTGTTATTATGTGTATATACATATATATTTATGTGTTACTATGTGTATATACATATATATTTATGTGTTAGTATGTGTATATACATATATATTTATGTGTTACTATGTGTATATACATATATATTTATGTGTTAATATGTGTATATACATATATATTTATGTGTTAGTATGTGTATATACATATATATTTATGTGTTACTATGTGTATATACATATATATTTATGTGTTAGTATGTGTATATACAGATATATTTATGTGTTACTATGTGTATATACATATATATTTATGTGTTATTATGTGTATATACATATATATATATATATATATATATATATATATATTTATGTGTTACTATGTGTATATACATATATATATTTATGTGTTACTATGTGTATATACATATATAGTTATGTGTTATTATGTGTATATACATATATATTTGTGTTATTATGTGTATATACATATATATATTTATGTGTTAGTATGTGTATATACATATATATTTATGTGTTACTATGTGTATATACATATATATTTATGTGTTACTATGTGTATATACATATATATGTGTTACTATGTGTATATACATATATATTTATGTGTTAGTATGTGTATATACATATATATTTATGTGTTACTATGTGTATATACATATATATTTATGTGTTACTATGTGTATATACATATATATGTATGTGTTACTATGTGTATATACATATATATATTTATGTGTTACTATGTGTATATACATATATATATTTATGTGTTACTATGTGTATATACATATATATTTATGTGTTACTATTCTTATATACATATATATTTATGTGTTACTATGTGTATATACATATATATTTATGTGTTACTATGTGTATATACATATATATTTATGTGTTATTATGTGTATATACATATATATTTATGTGTTATTATGTGTATATACATATATATTTATGTGTTAGTAAGTGTATATACATATATATTTATGTGTTATTATGTGTATATACATATATATTTATGTGTTAGTATGCTTATATACATATATATTTATGCATTACTATGTGTATATACATATATATTTATGTGTTACTATGTTTATATACATATATATTTATGTGTTATTATGTGTAATTACATATATATTTATGTGTTATTATGTGTATATACATATATATTTATGTGTTACTGTGTGTATATACATATATATTTATGTGTTACTATGTGTATATACATATATATTTATGTGTTATTATGTGTATATACATATATATATTTATGTGTTACTATGTGTATATACATATATATATTTATGTGTTACTATGTGTATATACATATATATTTATGTGTTACTATTCTTATATACATATATATTTATGTGTTACTATGTGTATATACATATATATTTATGTGTTACTATGTGTATATACATATATATTTATGTGTTATTATGTGTATATACATATATATTTATGTGTTATTATGTGTATATACATATATATTTATGTGTTAGTAAGTGTATATACATATATATTTATGTGTTATTATGTGTATATACATATATATTTATGTGTTAGTATGCTTATATACATATATATTTATGCATTACTATGTGTATATACATATATATTTATGTGTTACTATGTTTATATACATATATATTTATGTGTTATTATGTGTAATTACATATATATTTATGTGTTATTATGTGTATATACATATATATTTATGTGTTACTGTGTGTATATACATATATATTTATGTGTTACTATGTGTATATACATATATATTTATGTGTTATTATGTGTATATACATATATATATTTATGTGTTACTATGTGTATATACATATATATTTATGTGTTACTATGTGTATATACATATATATTTATGTGTTACTATGTGTATATACATATATATTTGTTTGTTATTATGTGTATATACATATATATTTATGTGTTATTATGTGTATATACATATATATATTTATGTGTTACTATGTGTATATACATATATATTTATGTGTTATTATGTGTATATACATATATATTTATGTTTTACTGTGTGTATATACATATATATTTATGTTTTACTGTGTGTATATACAGATATATTTATGTGTTACTATGTGTATATACATATATATTTATGTTTTACTGTGTGTATATACATATATATTTATGTTTTACTGTGTGTATATACAGATATATTTATGTGCTATTATGTGTATATACATATATATATTTATGTGTTACTGTGTGTATATACATATATATTTATGTGTTACTATGTGTATATACATATATATTTATGTGTTACTATGTGTATATACATATATATTTATGTGTTACTGTGTGTATATACATATATATTTATGTGTTACTATGTGTATATACATATATATATTTATGTGTTAATATGTGTATATACATATATATTTATGTGTTAGTATGTGTATATACATATATATTTATGTGTTACTATGTGTATATGCATATATATTTATGTGTTATTATGTGTATATACATATATATTTATGTTTTATTATGTGTATATACATATATATTTATGTGTTAGTATGTGTATATACATATATATTTATGTGTTACTATGTGTATATACATATATATTTATGTGTTACTATGTGTATATACATATATATTTATGTGTTACTATGTGTATATACATATATATTTATGTGTTACTATGTGTATATACTATATATATTTATGTGTTAGTATGTGTATATACATATATATTTATGTGTTAGTATGTGTATATACATATATATTTATGTGTTACTATGTGTATATACATATATATTTATGTGTTACTATGTGTATATACAGATATATTTATGTGTTACTATGTGTATATACTATATATATTTATGTGTTAGTATGTGTATATACATATATATTTATGTGTTAGTATGTGTATATACATATATATTTATGTGTTACTATGTGTATATACATATATATTTATGTGTTAGTATGTGTATATACATATATATTTATGTGTTAGTATGTGTATATACATATATATTTATGTGTTAGTATGTGTATATACATATATATTTATGTGTTACTATGTATATATACATATATATTTATGTGTTACTATGTGTATATACATATATATTTATGTGTTACTATGTGTATATACATATATATTTATGTGTTACTGTGTGTATATACATATATATTTATGTGTTATTATGTGTATATACATATATATTTATGTGTTATTATGTGTATATACATATATATTTATGTGTTACTATGTGTATATACATATATATTTATGTGTTAGTATGTGTATATACATATATATTTATGTGTTAGTATGTGTATATACATATATATTTATGTGTTAGTATGTGTATATACATATATATATGTGTTATTATGTGTATATACATATATATTTATGTGTTACTATGTGTATATACATATATATTTATGTGTTATTATGTGTATATACATATATATTTATGTGTTACTATGTGTATATACATATATATTTATGTGTTACTATGTGTATATACATATATATTTATGTGTTACTATGTGTATTTACATATATATTTATGTGTTATTATGTGTATATACATATATATTTATGTGTTACTATGTGTATATACATATATATTTATGTGTTACTATGTGTATATACATATATATTTATGTGTTACTGTGTGTATATACATATATATTTATGTGTTATTATGTGTATATACATATATATTTATGTGTTATTATGTGTATATACATATATATTTATGTGTTAGTATGTGTATATACATATATTTTATGTGTTACTATGTGTATATACATATATATTTATGTGTTACTGTGTGTATATACATATATATTTATGTGTTATTATGTGTATATACATATATATTTATGTGTTATTATGTGTATATACATATATATTTATGTGTTATTATGTGTATATACATATATATTTATGTGTTACTATGTGTATATACATATATATTTATGTGTTACTATGTGTATATACATATATATTTATGTGTTATTATGTGTATATATATATATTTATGTGTTACTATGTGTATATACATATATATTTATGTGTTACTATGTGTATATACATATATATTTATGAGTTATTATGTGTATATATATATATTTATGTGTTAGTATGTGTATATACATATATATTTATGTGTTATTATGTGTATATACATATATATTTATGTGTTACTATGTGTATATACATATATATTTATGTGTTACTATGTGTATATACATATATATTTATGTGTTACTGTGTGTATATACATATATATGTGTTACTATGTGTATATACATATATATTTATGTGTTACTATGTGTATATACATATATATTTATGTGTTATTATGTGTATATACATATATATTTATGTGTTATTATGTGTATATACATATATATTTATGTGTTATTATGTGTATATACATATATATTTATGTGTTACTATGTGTATATCCATATATATTTATGTGTTATTATGTGTATATACATATATATTTATGTGTTACTATGTGTATATCCATATATATTTATGTGTTATTATGTGTATATACATATATATTTATGTTTTACTGTGTGTATATACATATATATTTATGTTTTACTGTGTGTATATACAGATATATTTATGTGTTACTATGTGTATATACATATATATTTATGTGCTATTATGTGTATATACATATATATATATTTATGTGTTACTGTGTGTATATACATATATATTTATGTGTTACTATGTGTATATACATATATATTTATGTGTTACTATCTGTATATACATATATATTTATGTGTTAATATGTGAATATACATATATATTTATGTGTTACTGTGTGTATATACATATATATTTATGTGTTACTGTGTGTATATACATATATATTAATGTGTTACTATGGGGGGTAGTTATCATCGTGTCAACTTTCCTGCCTTCGCCGGCCCAATACGCCCGCCTAAGCTCGCCTACCTTCGCCGCCGCGGACCTGAAAAAATACGCCTAAGTTATCAAAAAAAGCTGTCAAAAAGCCGCGGGGCGATGAGCAGTGGACTTTGAGAGTTATCACTCATCCGATCTCGCTGCTCTTCGGCTGTTTGACAGCTTTCTTGCTAGCCTGTCACTAAGCACTCACACTAAACTACACTGTTCTACCCCCTATACCGGCGCCCCCGGAGCCCCCTGCAACTAAATAAAGTTACTAACCCCTAAACCGCCGCTCCTAGACCCTGCCGCAAGTCTTATAAATGTATTAACCCCTAAACCGCCGCTCCCAGACACCGCCGCAATTCTTATAAATGTATTAACCCCTAAACCGACGCTCCCGGACACCGCTGCCACCTACATTATACCTAGTAACCCCTATCCTGCCCCCCCTATACCGTCGCCCTCTATAATAAAGTTATTAACCCCTATCCTGCTGATCCCGCACCTCGCCGCAAATAAAAAAATAGTTTAACCCCTAAACCGCCGCTCCCTGAACCCGCCGCAACCTATATTAAATTTATTAACCCCTATCCTGCCCCCCCTACACCGTCGCCACCTATATTAAATTTATTAACCCCTATCCTGCCCCCCCTACACCGTCGCCACTGTAATAAAATTATTAACCCCTAAACCTAAGTCTAACACTAACCCTAACACCCCCCTAACTTAAATATTAATTAAATAAATCTAAATAATATTTCTATTATGAACTAAGTTAATCCTATTTAAAACTAAATACTTTCCTTTAAAATAAACCCTAATATAGCTAGAATATAAATAATAATTATATTTTAGCTATCTTAGGATTTATTTTTATTTTACAGGCATCTTTCAATTTATTTTAACTAGGTACAATAGCTATTAAATAGTTATTAACTATTTAATAGCTTACCTAGCTAAAATAAAGAGAAATTTACCTGTAAAATAAAAACTAACCTAAGTTACAATTACACCTAACACTACACTATACTTTAATAAATTATTCCTATTTAAAACTAAATACTTACCTGTAAAATAAACCCTAAAATAGCTACAATATAATTAATAATTACATTGTAGCTATTTTAGGATTTATATTTATTTTACAGGTAACTTTGTATTTATTTTAGCTAGTTAGAATAGTTATTAAATAGTTATTAACTATTAAATAACTACCTAGCTAAAAGAAATACAAAATTACCTGTAAAATAAATCCTAACCTAAGTTACAATTAAACCTAACACTACACTATCATTAAATAAATTAAATAAACTACCTACAAATAACTACAATTAAATACAATTACATAAACTAACTAAAGAACAAAAAATAAAAAAAGCTAAGTTACAAAAAATAAAAAAAATAAGTTACAAACATTTAAAAACTATTACAACAATTTTAAGCTACTTACACCTAATCTAAGCCCCCTAATAAAATAACAAACCCCCCCAAAATAAAAAAATGCCCTACCCTATTCTACATTAAAAAAGTTCAAAGCTCTTTTACCTTACCAGCCCTTAAAAGGGCCTTTTGTGGGGGCATGCCCCAAAGAAAACAGCTCTTTTGCCTGTAAAATAAAAATACAACCCCCCCAACATTAAAACCCACCACCCACATACCCCTAATCTAACCCAAACCCCCCTTAAAATAACCTAACACTAATCCCCTGAAGATCATCCTACCTTGTCTTCACTCAGCCGAGCAGCGATGGAACCGAAGAGGACATCCGGACCGGCAGAAGTTATCCTCCAAGGGGCGCTGAAGAAATCTTCCATCCGATAAAGTGATCCTCCAAGCGGCGCTGAAGAAATCTTCCATCCGGGCGAGGTCATCTTCCAAGAGGCGCTGAAGAAGTCTTCTATCCGGGCGAGGTCATCTTCGAAGCCGGGTCTTGAATCTTCATCCCGCCAATGTGGAACATCCTTCTTTCCCGACGAACTACCGACGAATGAAGGCTCCTTTAAGGGACATCATCCAAGATGGCGTCCCTTCAATTCCAATTGGCTGATAGGATTCTATCAGCCAATCGGAATTAAGGTAGGAAAATTCTGATTGGCTGATGGAATCAGCCAATCAGATTGAGCTCGCATTCTATTGGCTGTTCCGATCAGGAACATGGAAGATGACCTCACCCGGATGGAAGATTTCTTCAGCGCCGCTTGGAGGATCACTTCATCGGATGGAAGATTTCTTCAGCGCCCCTTGGAGGATAACTTCTGCCGGTCCGGATGTCCTCTTCGGTTCCATCGCTGCTCGGCTGAGTGAAGACAAGGTAGGATGATCTTCAGGGGATTAGTGTTAGGTTATTTTAAGGGGGGTTTGGGTTAGATTAGGGGTATGTGGGTGGTGGGTTTTAATGTTGGGGGGTTGTATTTTTATTTTACAGGCAAAAGAGCTGTTTTCTTTGGGGCATGCCCCCACAAAAGGCCCTTTTAAGGGCTGGTAAGGTAAAAGAGCTTTGAACTTTTTTAATGTAGAATAGGGTAGGGCATTTTTTTATTTTGGGGGGGTTTGTTATTTTATTAGGAGGCTTAGATTAGGTGTTTAATAGCTTAAAATTGTTTTAATATTTTTTAAATGTTTGTAACTTATTTTTTTTATTTTTTGTAACTTAGCTTTTTTTATTTTTTGTACTTTAGTTAGTTTATGTAATTGTATTTAATTGTAGTTATTTGTAGGTAGTTTATTTAATTTATTTAATGATAGTGTAGTATTAGGTTTAATTGTAACTTAGGTTAGGATTTATTTTACAGGTAATTTTGTATTTCTTTTAGCTAGGTAGTTATTAAATAGTTAATAACTATTTAATAACTATTCTAACTAGCTAAAATAAATACAAAGTTACCTGTAAAATAAATATAAATCCTAAGATAGCTACAATGTAATTATTAATTATATTGTAGCTATCTTAGGGTTTATTTTACAGGTAAGTATTTAGTTTTAAATAGGAATAATTTATTAAAGTATAGTGTAGTGTTAGGTGTAATTGTAACTTAGGTTAGTTTTTATTTTACAGGTAAATTTCTCTTTATTTTAGCTAGGTAAGCTATTAAATAGTTAATAACTATTTAATAGCTATTGTACCTAGTTAAAATAAATTGAAAGGTACCTGTAAAATAAAAATAAATCCTAAGATAGCTACAATATAATTATTATTTATATTCTAGCTATATTAGGGTTTATTTTAAAGGTAAGTATTTAGTTTTAAATAGGATTAACTTAGTTCATAATAGAAATATTATTTAGATTTATTTAATTAATATTTAAGTTAGAGGGGTGTTAGGGTTAGTGTTGGACTTAGGTTTAGGGGTTAATAATTTTATTACAGTGGCGGCGGTGTAGTGGGGGGCAGGATAGGGGTTAATAAATTTATAATAGGTGGCGACGGTGTAGGGGGGCAGGATAGGGGTTAATAAATTTAAAATAGGTTGCGGGGGTTCGGGAGCGGCGGTGTAGGGGTTAAACTATTTATTTAGTTGCGGCGAGGTGCGGGATCGGCAGGATAGGGGTTAATAAATTTATTATAGAGGGCGGCGGTATAGGGGGGGCAGGATAGGGGTTACTAGGTATAATGTAGTTGGCGGTGGGCTCCGGGAGCGGCGGTTTAGGGGTTAACATATTTATTATAGTGTCGGCGGGCTCCGGGAGCGGCGGTTTAGGGGGTAATAACTTTATTTAGTTGCGGCGGTGTAGGGGGGACAGATTAGTGGTGTTTAGACTCGGGGTACATGTTAGGGTGTTAGGTGCAGACAGCTCCCATAGGAATGAATGGGATGTCTGTCAGCAGCGAACTTGTACTTTCGCTATGGTCAGACTCCCATTGATTCCTATGGGATCCGCCGCCTCCAGGCTGGCGGTTTGAAAACCAGGTACGCTGGGCCGTAAAAGTGCCGAGCGTACCTGCTAGTTTTTTGATAACTAGCAAAAGTAGTGAGATTGTGCCGCACTTGTGTGCGGAACATCTGGCGTGACGTAAGAATCGATCTGTGTCAGACGGAGTCCGGCGGATCGAAGTTTACGTCACAAAATTCTACTTTTGCCGGTCTGTAGCCTTTGATAACTAAGGCGAATCAGCCTCGCCACAAATACGCTGCGGAATTCCAGCGTATTTGAGGTTGACGGCTTGATAACTAGGCCCCTATGTGTATATACATATATATTATGTGTTACTATGTGTATATACAGATATATTTATGTGTTAGTATGTGTATATACATATATATTTATGTGTTACTATGTGTATATACATATATATTTATGTGTTATTATGTGTATATATATATATATTTATGTGTTACTATGTGTATATACATATATATTTATGTGTTACTATGTGTATATACATATATATTATGTGTTACTATGTGTATATACATATATATTTATGTGTTATTATGTGTATATACATATATATTTATGTGTTATTATGTGTATATACATATATATTTATGTGTTACTATGTGTATATACATATATATTTATGTGTTACTATGTGTATATACATATATATTTATGTGTTAGTATGTGTATATACAGATATATTTATGTGTTACTATGTGTATATACATATATATTTATGTGTTACTATGTGTATGTACATATATATTTATGTGTTATTATGTGTATATACAGATATATTTATGTGTTATTATGTGTATATACATATATATTTATGTGTTACTATGTGTATATACATATATATTTATGTGTTACTATGTGTATATACAAATATATTTATGTGTTACTATGTGTATATACATATATATTTATGTGTTATTATGTGTATATATTTATGTGTTACTATGTGTATATATTTATGTGTTACTATGTGTATATACATATATATTTATGTGTTACTATGTGTATATACAAATATATTTATGTGTTACTATGTGTATATACATATATATTTATTTGTTACTATGTGTATATACATATATATTTATGTGTTACTATGTGTATATACATATATATTTATGTGTTACTATGTGTATATACATATATATTTATGTGTTACTATGTGTATATACAAATATATTTATGTGTTATATTGTCTGTTAGGCACAGTACGCTCTGCTGTAGGTAGGTTTGTGCCAGGCATTGTACCACTGCTGTAATATTGTCTGTCAGGCACAGTACGCTCTGCTGTAGGTAGGTGTGCCAGGCATGGTACCACTGCTGTAATATTGTCTGTCAGGCACAGTACGCTCTGCTGTAGGTAAGTGTGTGCCAGGCATGGTACCAGTGCTGAAATATTGTCTGTCAGGCACAGTACGCTCTGCTGTAGGTAAGTGTGTGCCAGGCATGGTACCAGTGCTGAAATATTGTCTGTCAGGCACAGTACGCTCTGTTGTAGGTAGGTGTGTGCCAGGCATGGTACCAGTTTTATAATATTGTCTGTCAGGCACAGTACGCTCTGCTGTAGGTAGGTGTGTGCCAGGCATGGTACCAGTGCTGTAATATTGTCTGTCAGGCACAGTACGCTCTGCTGTAGGTAGGTGTGTGCCAGGCATGGTACCACTGCTGTAATATTGTCTGTCAGGCACAGTACGCTTTGCTGTAGGTAGGTGTGTGCCAGGCATGGTACCAGTGCTGTAATATTGTCTGTCAGGCACAGTACGCTCTGCTGTAGGTAGGTGTGTGCCAGGCATGGTATCAGTGCTGTAATATTGTCTGTAAGGCACAGTACGCTCTGCTGTAGGTAGGTGTGTGCCAGGCATGGTACCAGTGCTGTAATATTGTCTGTCAGGCACAGTACGCTCTGTTGTAGGTAGGTGTGTGCCAGGCATGGTACCAGTTTTATAATATTGTCTGTCAGGCACAGTACGCTCTGCTGTAGGTAGGTGTGTGCCAGGCATGGTACCACTGCTGTAATATTGTCTGTCAGGCACAGTACGCTTTGCTGTAGGTAGGTGTGTGCCAGGCATGGTACCACTGCTGTAATATTGTCTGTCAGGCTCTGCTGTAGGTAGGTGTGTGCCAGGCATGGTACCAGTGCTTTAATATTGTCTGTCAGGCACAGTACGCTCTGCTGTAGGTAGGTGTGTGCCAGGCATGGTACCAGTGCTTTAATATTGTCTGTCAGGCACAGTACGCTCTGCTGTAGGTATATATTTATGTGTTACTATGCTTATATACATATATATTTATGTGTTACTATGCTTATATACATATATATTTATGTGTTACTATACTTATATACATATATATTTATGTGTTACTATACTTATATACATATATATTTATGTGTTACTATACTTATATACATATATATTTATGTGTTATTATGCTTATATACATATATATTTATGTGTTACTATACTTATATAGCGCAATTACACACATTCTTCAGTATCCCAAAACATGCCCAATTAAACAATCCATTTGGAGATATAAATTAATAAACAAGCCATCCAAATCCAAACAGAGATTGAAATATAAAACGATAGGTTCTCACCCCTCTTCAGCAGCTCCACCCGTGTAACAGTGCGGTATCTTCAAGGGGGACCAGCCGATATAAGGATACCTTAACGCTGCTTCAGCGCCGCCTTCCAGCTGGTACACTCACCTTCTTCCGACCGCACGCCAATTCACCAGACCACGAGGAGCAGGGGGGCAGTGACGTCATCTAGCGAAGACCAGCTGTTGCGAGATCCGACATCCAATGTAGGCCAATGGGATTAGAGGTGTGTCTGTAGCCAACAGGTCCGTATGCAGCACTTAGCCCTATGACTCACAGCTCACTATATAGTGCAATAAATGAACTGTCCTTCCGGCATAGTAAGAGTTTAGAATCAAGAGGTGCGGACAGTTCATTAAAACAAAAATATATTTATTAGAAGTAATAAAAATACATGGAAAAACGTATCACATAGACAGAGTAGGCTGACACCTAAACTGGCTTACGCGTTTCGGCAGTTGCCGTAGTCATAGCCATAGGTGCTGGTCTACTCCCCCTTCTTTTAAAAGACAATGTATAATTCAATTGGTTAACAACTTTCAACTTAAAAACAAGCACGCCTACTTGCCTTATTAACACTTAAGGTACTTGCTAAATCACAATAATCAGATATTGAGCTGATTTGAGTATATAACACTTTGTTAAAGAATTGACATATGGTAAAGCAAAGAATATATATGCAATACAAAATGACAACACATATATATCAAACAATGGGCATGATAGTCAAACTAGATTTTAAAGACAATATATATAGCTCATCTCAAATACATTTAAAAAGGTATACAGTGAAATCAAATTCATTTCAAGGAACACCATATCCATTATCCTATGTATATTTGAAGTGTCCTACAAAGTAAAGATTATTGTTTAGAGTTGAAGATTCATCTGTTTAGAGTACCTGATTCCTCTGTTGTTTAGAGTACCTGATTCCTGTCAATGAATCTATGTACATAAATATACAGCGACATGCATTCTTCTGCATGAATCATCCAAGACTCTTGCATAGTGTATAAAAACCCTGGAAACAATCAATACATATGTATAAAATAGAGCAAATATAGTATATCATGAAAGAAACTCCAAAATAGACCTAATACAGTCGCTAATATGAAAATATATGCTAAACTCTTTTGGAAGGACCATTGGTTAATTCATAACATCTATAAATGCTTGTATATATGTTTATATGTTATAATCCAAACACAGGGTAATTTAGAGAAGAAAATGAAAATGAAAAATAAGAGGAGAGAGATAAAGAGATAGAAAGGGAGATGTACTGTTATTCCCAATAATTAATAAGGTCATACTTTGAATTTAGACCCTTGGGAATACATGTTCCCAATCTGAAAATCCAGTACATCTCTTGCTTAGCTAACAATTTTTCAATATCCCCCCCCCTCTTTTTGGTGGTTTGATTTGCTCAATAACACACCATTTTAGAGAGTCTACCTTCCTATCATGTTTCCTTGCAAAATGTTGAACCAATGGTGTGGCAGCTTTACCCAATGTAAGTGTGGACAAATGCTCCCTAATCCTGGTGTTTATGTCTCTCCCCGTGAGCCCTACATATTGAATGTGGCACAGGGTACACTCCAACAGATACACTACACGCTCAGATGTACAGTTTAAACATGATTGTATGTCAAACATTTCTCCAGTTACACAAGATGTGAAGTTAGATGTTATATGGACAAACTCACAAGGCTTACATTTCCTATGTCCCCACCTAAACATACCTAGATGTTTCAACCAGGAACTAGTTGGATTGTTCAATGACCTTAGTTGTGTAGGTGCTAACCTGGACCCTAGAGTACTACTCTTGCGGTATGAGCATTTCAATCCATTTTTTACCACCTCTTGTAAACCATCGTCTGCTGACAAAATAGAAAAATGTTTTTTGACTATTGCACAGACCTCCTGGTATTGAGGGCTGTATCCTGTCACAAAGTAAACTCCCTGTGCTTGTGTATGATCTGTTCGTGGAGGACGTTCAGCTATTAAGGCCCGTCTGTCAATGGCATTTACCTCTTTCTTAGCTCTCTCTATATCTCTCCTCAAATATTTCCTCTCACACAACCTCTTCTCCAGGTCACCAGCAGCCACCTCATAGTCTGCAGGGTTGCTACAGTTTTGTTTAAGTCTCGTGAACTGACCTTTTGCCACTGCATATCTTACATGATCGGGGTGGCTGCTGGCGGCGTGGAGAAGAGTATTTCCGAAGATTGGTTTCCTGTAAACATTAAAGTCTATGGTGCCATCACCATTACCAATTAGAGTCACATCTAGAAAATTAATAGAGACTTTGCTAAATTCAAATGTGAACTGCAGGCCCACATCATTGCTGTTAAGAAATCCTATGAACTGAGTGATTAATTCCTCTTGTCCACACCAAACAAATAAGTCATCTATGAAACGTTTGTATATTCTTATACAGTGTCTGAAGGGATTTCTCTCTCCAAAGATGTGTGCCATCTCCCACCACCCTAGATACAAGTTGGCATATGATGGCGCAAATTTAGCACCCATGGCGGTGCCACATCTTTGGTGAAAGAAATCCCCCTCAAAACGAAAAAAAATATTATTATGTGTCAAAAGAAATCTTGCTATTCTGATCACAAATCTCTGAAATCCTGTGTCATAGTTAGTGAAGTGAGATAGAAAAAACTCCAAAGCTTCTAAACCACTCTCATGCGGTATGGACGAATACAATGATACTGCATCCATGGTTAACCATATGCATTTTTCATCCCATTTGATGTCTTGTATTATATTTAGAAGATGTTTAGTGTCACGTATATGTGAATGAAGTGAAACAACTAGTGGTTGTAATATAGCATCCAACCATTCAGAAGTGTGTTCCAGAAGCGAATCGATACCGCTTATTATCGGTCTGCCTTGAACATTTGTCAAGGTCTTATGAACCTTTGGCAGATGATGGAACCAAGGGGTTTTTGGAAAATCAACTAATAAATATTCCACTGTTTGTGGATCCAAATGACCCTCATGTATCCCATCATCTAATAGATCTATCAGTTCGCTCATGAACACACCTGTGGGGTCCCTGGAAAGCTTGACATAATCATGTTCGTTATTCAATTGTCTGTAGGCCTCAGAGATATACATTGGCCTATCCATCACTACAACGGATCCGCCCTTATCAGCTGGACGTATTACTAGTGTGGTATTTTGTTCCAAGGACACCAACGCCTCTCTCTGAGACCTAGTGAGATTGAATTTCTTTTTGGCATCCCTCTGTCTAATTGTTTGTTTTAAAGCCACTAAATCCTTCTCAATTCTTGCATGAAAAGTTTTTATAATAGGACCTCTTGATTGCAATGGATAGAAATTGGACCTGCTTTTAAATTTAGGTTTAAAATCCACTGCATCAAATTTGTTGGTAGTTTCAGATTCCAACATTTGTAATGAAATAACATCACAACACTCAGAAAAATCAAGGTTAGAACTAGCCGCTGGAGAAAGATGTGTCTGAGTAGTAGAACAAATTGGCACCGTGTCAGAATTGCTAAAATACTTTTTTAAGGTCTGTTGACGTCTAATAGGGTTTGAAAGACATTAAAGTCAGTTGATGGTACAAAACCCAAACCTAAACCCAATACAAACTCTTGTTGTTTAGTCAGAGTAGTACTGGACAAATTAATTACATTATTCATTTGTACTTGCTCTGGAGGTGGCTTGTTCTTAATTGGTATCTTTCCTGATTCTGTGTTTTGGACTGGCTCGTTCTCTCTCCTGTTTTGGCCTGAGCTAAGGGAAAAACCTTTTTAATGTCTGTTTGTTGAGCATCAATTGATGTTAAAACAGTTGTAGACTGCTGTGAATTATGTAAAGACTGTGCCTGTGTCTGTGTATTAATCTGTGTCTTAGGCTTGGCTGCCACATTCATAATGGTAGTGCTATTAGTATTATCCCCAGTTGGCAGTACAGGTACACCTCCTGCAGCACCAATGGTAGTACTATCAGTATTATCAGTATTATCCCCAGTTGGCAGTACAGGTACACCTCCTGCAGCACCAATGATAGTACTATCAGTATTATCAGTATTATCCCCAGTTGTCAGTACAGGTACACCTCCTGCAGCACCAATGGTAGTACTATCAGTATTATCCCCAGTTGGCAGTACAGGTTCACCTCCTGCAGCACCAATGAAAGTACTATCAGTATTATCAGTATTATCCCCAGTTGGCAGTACAGGTACACCTCCTGCAGCACCAATGGTAGTACTATCAGTATTATTAGTATTATCCCCAGTTGGCAGTACAGGTACACCTCCTGCAGCACCAATGGTAGTACTATCAGTATTATCAGTATTATCCCCAGTTGGCAGTACAGGTACACCTCCTGCAGCACCAATGGTAGTACTATCAGTATTATCAGTATTATCCCCAGTTGGCAGTACAGGTACACCTCCTGCAGCACCAATGGTAGTACTATCAGTATTATTAGTATTATCCCCAGTTGGCAGTACAGGTACACCTCCTGCAGCACCAATGGTAGTACTATCAGTATTATCCCCAGTTGGCAGTACAGGTACACCTCCTGCAGCACCAATGGTAGTACTATCAGTATTATCAGTATTATCCCCAGTTGGCAGTACAGGTACACCTCCTGCAGCACCAATGAAAGTACTATCAGTATTATCAGTATTATCCCCAGTTGGCAGTACAGGTACACCTCCTGCAGCACCAATGGTAGTACTATCAGTATTATTAGTATTATCCCCAGTTGGCAGTACAGGTACACCTCCTGCAGCACCAATGGTAGTACTATCAGTATTGTCAGTATTATCCCCAGTTGGCAGTACAGGTACACCTCCTGCAGCACCAATGGTAGTACTATCAGTATTATCAGTATTATCCCCAGTTGGCAGTACAGGTACACCTCCTGCAGCACCAATGGTAGTACTATCAGTATTATCCCCAGTTGGCAGTACAGGTACACCTCCTGCAGCACCAATGGTAGTACTATCAGTATTATCAGTATTATCCCCAGTTGGCAGTACAGGTACACCTCCTGCAGCACCAATGATAGTACTATCAGTATTATCAGTATTATCCCCAGTTGTCAGTACAGCTACACCTCCTGCAGCACCAATGGTAGTACTATCAGTATTATTAGTATTATCCCCAGTTGGCAGTAGAGGTACACCTCTTCCAGCACCAATGGTAGTACTATCAGTATTATTAGTATTATCCCCAGTTGGCAGTACACGTACACCTCTTGCAGCACCAATGGTAGTACTATCAGTATTATTATTATTATTATCCCCAGTTGGCAGTACAGGTACACCTCCTGCGGCACCAATGGTAGTACTATCAGTATTATCAGTATTATCCCCAGTTGGCAGTACAGGTACACCTCCTGCAGCACCAATGGTAGTACTATCAGTATTATCAGTATTATCCCCAGTTGGCAGTACAGGTACACCTCCTGCAGCACCAATAGTAGTACTATCAGTATTATTAGTATTATCCCCAGTTGGCAGTACAGGTACACCTCCTGCAGCACCAATGGTAGTGCTATCAGTATTATTAGTATTATCCCCAGTTGGCAGTACAGGTACACCTCCTGCAGCACCAATGGTAGTACTATCAGTATTATCAGTATTATCCCCAGTTGTCAGTACAGGTACACCTCCTGCAGCACCAATGGTAGTACTATCAGTATTATTAGTATTATCCCCAGTTGGCAGTACAGGTACACCTCCTGCAGCACCAATGGTAGTACTATCAGTATTATCAGTATTATCCCCAGTTGTCAGTACAGGTACACCTCCTGCAGCACCAATGGTAGTACTATCAGTATTATTAGTATTATCCCCAGTTGGCAGTACAGGTACACCTCTTCCAGCACCAATGGTAGTACTATCAGTATTATTAGTGTTATCCCCAGTTGGCAGTACAGGTACACCTCCTGCAGCACCAATGGTAGTACTATCAGTATTATTAGTATTATCCCCAGTTGGCAGTACAGGTACACCTCCTGCAGCACCAATGGTAGTACTATCAGTATTATTAGTATTATCCCCAGTTGGCAGTACAGGTACACCTCCTGCAGCACCAATGGTAGTACTATCAGTATTATTAGTATTATCCCCAGTTGGCAGTACAGGTACACCTCCTGCAGCACCAATCGTAGTACTATCAATATTATTAGTATTATCCCCAGTTGGCAGTACAGGTACACCTCCTGCAGCACCAATGGTAGTACTATCAGTATTATTAGTATTATCCCCAGTTGGCAGTACAGGTACACCTCCTGCAGCACCAATGGTAGTACTATCAGTATTATTAGTATTATCCCCAGTTGGCAGTACAGGTACACCTCCTGCAGCACCAATGGTAGCTGTAGCTCCTTGTGCTAACATATTATCATTAGCTGGTGTACTTTGTGAATTACTCACACCTCTACTGTCATCTGAGGAATAATCTGTATCTGGGTCAGAAAATGTAACTGTTTTACTCCCCCTCCTGTGCCTTCTACCCTTTTTATTTTTAGTTTGTGGTTGGTTTCGTCTAAATTCATTTCTTTTTTTCTTATTCCAAATATATACAGAATCTGAATCATAGTCAAATGTATCTCTCATATACTTCAAATGTTTATTCTCCATAATCTCTGATTTGCCTTGTGCCACTGATTGCTGCAAGATAGAATCATATTTGCCAAAATTAGGTTCTAAACATCTCTTATTTAGCTCAATTTGTAAATCCCCAATTTCCTTTCTGATTTTAATTAAATCTTGTGCCCTGTACTTAACCAACATAAGCATCAAACGAGAGGAACATTCAGATAAAATGTCATTCCATGTTCTTATAAACTCCTTATCATTAATGTCAATGTCAAAGGTTGGGAATTTATATACTCTCAATCCCCTCAGTATCATTCCAGCCTTCATATAGCTCTCGAATGTCCATACATCCCACTGAGCCCTCAGTTCTTTCAGCAAAAGAATCTCCATTTGGTCAAATACAGTCCCCAGAGTTAAAGCACCCTTATCTTCTGAGAAAATTAGGCCACAATCCAAATTATTGCTATAGCATGCAGTATCTGGTCACTCTGAGTGAAAAAACATAATTTATGCTTACCTGATAAATTTATTTCTCTTGTGGAGTATCAAGTCCACGGATCATCCATTACTTGTGGGATATTCTCCTTTCCAACAGGAAGTTGCAAGAGGATCACCCACAGCAGAGCTGCTATATAGCTCCTCCCCTAGCTGCCATATCCAGTCATTCGACCGAAGACAAGCAGAGAAAGGAGAAACCATAGGGTGCAGTGGTGACTGTAGTTTAAAATTAAACAATACCTGCCTTAAAATGACAGGGCAGGCCGTGGACTGGATACACCACAAGAGAAATAAATTTATCAGGTAAGCATAAATTATGTTTTCTCTTGTAAGGTTTATCCAGTCCACGGATCATCCATTACTTATGGGATACCAATACCAAAGCTAAAGTACACGGATGAAGGGAGGGACAAGGCAGGTACTTAAACGGAAGGTACCACTGCCTGTAAAATCTTTCTCCCAAAAATAACCTCCGAAGAAGCAAAAGAATCAAATTTATAGAATTTTGAAAAGGTATGAAGCGAAGACCAAGTCGCCGCTTGCAAATCTGTTCAACAGAAGCCTAATTTTTAAAGGCCCATGTGGAAGCCACAGCTCTAGTAGAATGAGCTGTAATCCTTTCAGGAGGCTGCTGGCCAGCAGTCTCATAAGCTAAGCGGATTATACTTCTTAGCCAAAACGAAAGAGAGGTTGCCGAAGCCTTTTGGCCTCTCCTCTGTCCAGAGTAGACAACAAACAAAGCAGATGTTTGACGAAAATCTTTAGTAGCTTGTAAATAATACTTTAAAGCACGAACCACGTCAAGATTGTGTAATAGATGTTCCTTCTTTGAAGAAGGATTAGGACACAATGATGGAACAACAATCTCCGATATTCTTATTAGATACCACCTTAGGTAAAAACCCAGGTTTGGTATGCAGAACTACCTTATCTGCATGGAAGATCAGATAAGGAGAATCACATTGTAAGGCAGATAACTCAGAAACTCTACGAGCCGAGGAAATAGCTACCAAAAAAGAACTTTCCAAGATAAAAGTTTGATATCTATGGAATGAAGAGGTTCAAACGGAACCCCCTGAAGAACTTTAAGAACCAAATTTAAACTCCAAGGTGGAGCAACAGGTTTAAACACAGGCTTGATTCTAACTAAAGCCTGACAAAATGCCTGAACGTCTGGAACATCCGCCAGACGCTTGTGCAAAAGAATAGACAGCGCAGAAATCTGTCCCTTTAAGGAAGAAAAGATAATATCCTGGGAATCCTGACCTTACTCCATGAGTAGCCCTTGGATTCACACCAATAAAGATATTTACGCCATATCTTATGATAGATTTTCCTGGTGACAGGCTTTCGTGCCTGAATTAAGGTATCAATGACTGACTCGGAGAAACCACGCTTTGATAAAATCAAGCGTTCAATCTCCAGGCAGTCAGCCTCAGAGAAATTAGATTTGGATGGTAGAAAGGACCTTAAAGTAGAAGGTCCTGTCTCAGCGGCAGAGTCCATGGTGGAAAGGATGACATGTCCACCAGATCTGCATACCAAGTCCTGCGTGGCCACGCAGGCGCTATCAAGATCACTGATGCTCTCTCCTGCTTGATTTTGGCAATCAGACGAGGGAGCAGAGGAAACGGTGGAAACACATAAGCCAGGTTGAAGGACCAAGGCACTGCTAGAGCATCTATCAGCGTTGCCTTGGGGTCCCTGGACCTGGATCCATAAAAAGGAAGCTTGGCGTTCTGGCGAGACGCCATGAGATCCAGTTCTGGTTTGCCCCAACGATGAATCAATTGTGCAAACACCTCCGGATGGAGTTCCCAATCCCCCGGATAAAAAGTCTGTCGACTTAGAAAATCCGCCTCCCAGTTCTCTACACCTGGGATATGGATAGCTGATAGGTGGCAAGAGTGAAACTCTGCCCAGCGAATTATCTTTGAGACTTCTAACATCGCTAGGGAACTCCTTGTTCCCCCTTGATGGTTGATGTAAGCCACAGTCGTGATGTTGTCCGACTGAAATCTGATGAACCTCATTGTCGCTAGCTGAGGCCAAGCCTGAAGAGAATTGAATATCGCTCTCAGTTCCAGAATGTTTATTAGAAGGAGTGTCTCCTCCTGAGTCCACAATCCCTGAGCCTTCAGAGAGTTCCAGACTGCCCCCCAGCATAGAAGGCTGGCATCTGTCGTTACAATTGTCCAATCTGGCCTGCGAAAGGTCATTCCCTTGGACAGATGGACCCGAGATAGCCACCAGAGAAGAGAATCCCTGGTCTCTTGATCCAGATTTAGTAGAGGGGACAAATCTGTGTAATCCCCATTCCACTGACTGAGCATGCATAGTTGCAGCGGTCTGAGATGTAGACGTGCAAACTGCACTACGTCCATTGCCGCTACCATTAAGCCGATTACTTCCATACACTGAGCCACCGAAGGGCGAGAAGTGGAATAAAGATCACGGCAGGAATTTAGAAGTTTTGATAACCTGGACTCTGTCAGGTAAATCCTCATTTCTACAGAATCTATTAGAGTTCCCAGAAAGGAGACTCTTGTGAGAGGGGATAGAGAACTCTTTACCTCGTTCACCTTCCACCCATGCGACCTCAGAAATGCCAGAACTATGTCCGTATGAGACTTGGCAATTTGGAAATTTGATGCCTGTATCAGAATGTCGTCTAAATAAGGGGCCACTGCTATGCCCCGCGGTCTTAGGGCCACCAGAAGTGACCCCAGAACCTTTGTAAAGATTCTTGGGGCTGTAGCTAACCCAAAGGGAAGAGCTACAAACTGGTAATGCCTGTTCAGGAAGGCAAACCTGAGAAACCGATGATGATCTTTGTGTATCGGAATGTGAAGATAAGCACCCTTTAAATCCACTGTAGTCATGTATTGACCCTCTTGGATCATAGGTAGGATGGTACGAATAGTCTCCATCTTGAATGATGGAACTCTGAGGAATTTGTTTAAAATCTTGAGATCTAAAATTGGTCTGAAGGTTCCCTCTTTTTTGGGAACCACAAACAGATTTGAGTAAAATCCCTGTCCTTGTTCCTCCTGTGGAACAGGATGGTTCACTCCCATAACTAGGAGGTCTTGAATACAGTGTAAGAATTGCTCTCTCTTTATCTGGTTTGCAGATAATTGTGAAAGGTGAAATCTCCCTTTTGGAGGAGAAGCTTTGAAGTCCAGAAGATATCCCTGGGATACAATTTCCAACGCCCAGGGATCCTGGACATCTCTTGCCCAAGCCTGGGCGAAGAGCGAAAGTCTGCCCCCTACTAGATCCGTTACCGGATAGGGGGCTGATACTTCATGCTGACTTAGGGGCAGCAGCAGGCTTTTTGGCCTGCTTACCTTTGTTCCAGGTCTGGTTAGGTCTCCAGACCGACTTGGACTGGGCAAAAGTTCCCTCTTGTTTTGCATTACAGGAAGTTGATGCCGTACTCGCCTTGAAGTTTCGAAAGGCACGAAAATTAGTCTGTTTGGCCCTTGATTTGGACCTATCCTGAGGAAGGGCATGACCTTTTCCTCCAGTGATATCAGAAATGATCTCCTTCAAACCAGGCCTGAATAGGGTTTGCCCCTTGAAGGGAATGTTAAGCAGCTTAGACTTTGAAGTAACGTCAGCTGACCACGATTTAAGCCATAGCGCCCTGCACGCTTGAATAGCAAAACCAGAATTCTTAGCCGTTAGTTTAGTCAAATGAACAATGGCATCAGAAACAAAAGAATTGGCTAACTTAAGTGCTCTAAGCTTGTCAAGTATGTCATCCAATGGGGTCTCTACCTGTAAAGCCTATTCCAGAGACTCAAACCAGAACGCCGCAGCAGCAGTGACTGGGGCAATGCATGCAAGGAGCTGTAGAATAAAACCTTGTTGAATAAACATTTTTTTTAAGGTAACCCTCTAACTTTTTATCCATTGGATCTGAGAAAGCACAACTGTCCTCGACAGGGATAGTAGTACGCTTAGCTAGAGTAGAAACTGCTCCCTCCACCTTAGGGACTGTCTGCCATAAGTCCCGTGTGGTGGCATCTATTGGAAACATTTTCTAAAAAATAGGAGGGGAAGAGAACGGCACACCTGGTCTATCCCATTCCTTAGTAATAATTTCTGTAAACCTTTTAGGTATTGGAAAAACATCAGTGCACACCGACACTGCATAGTATTTGTCCAATCTACACAATTTTTCTGGCACTGCAATTGTATCACAGTCATTCAGCTAAAACCTCCCTGAGCAACACGCAGAGGTGTTCAAGCTTAAATTTAAATGTAGACATATCAGAATCAGGTTGAATCTTTTTCCCTGAATCAGAAACATCACCCACAGAAAGAAGCTCTCCTTCCTCAGCTTCTGTATATTGTGAGGGAGTATCAGACATAGCTCTTAAAGCGGCAGTATGCTCTGTATTTCTTCTAACTCCAGAGCTGTCTCGCTTTCCTCTAAACCCAGGTAGTCTGGATAATACCGCTGACAGGGTATTATCCATGACCGCCGCCATGTCTTGTAAAGTAAACGCTATGGGCGCACTAGATGTACTTGGCGCCATTAGAGCGTGAGTCCCTTGAGCGGGAGTCAAAGGGTCTGACACGTGGGGCGAGTTAGTCGGCATAACTTCCCCCTCGTCAGATTCCTCTGGTGATAAATTTTTTAAAGACAGAATATGATCTTTATTACTTAAAGTGAAATCAGTACATTTGGTACACATTCTAATAGGGGGTTCCACCATGGCTTCTAAACATAATGAACAAGGAGTCTCCTCTATGTCAGACATGTTTAAACAGACTAGCAATGAGACCAGCAAGCTTGGAAAACACTTTAAATCAAGTTAACAAGCAAAAAATAAAAACGGTACTGTGCCTTTAAGAGAAACAAATTTTGTCAGAATTTGAAAAACAGTGAAAAAAAGCAGTAAATCAAAGAAATTTTTTACAGTGTTTATAATAAGCTAACAGAGCATTGCACCCACTTGCAAATGGATGATTAACCCCTTAGTTCAAAAAACGGATAAAAAAAACGATATAGACGTTTTTTAACAGTCACACCAAACTGCCACAGCCTTGCTGTGGGCCTACCGTCCCCAACAAACGATTTTGGAAAGCCTAAGAGCCCTTGAGAGAGGTCCTATAGCATTCAGGGGACTCCTGGGGGAAGCTGGATGTCTCAGTCTGTAAAAGTTACTGCGCAAAAAAGCGCTAAATTAGGCCCCTCCCACTCATAGTAACACAGTGGAAAGCCTCAGGAAACTGTTTCTAGGCAAATTTAAGCCAGCCATGTGGAAAAAACTAGGCCCCAATAAAGTTTTATCACCAAAGTATATATAAAAACGTTTAAACATGCCAGCAAATGTTTTATATTGTAAATATATGAGTATTACATCAGAAAGTAAGCATGATACCAGTCGCTATTAAATCACTGTTTTCAGGCTTACCTTACATAAATTTGGTATCAGCAGCATTTTCTAGCATTCACATCTTCTAGAAAAAATTTTAACTGCACATACCTCATAGCAGGATAACCTGCACGCCATTCCCCAGCTGAAGTTACCTCTCTCTTCAGTCAAGTGTAAGAACAGCAATGGATCTTAGTTACAACCTGCTAAGATCATAGAAATCACAGGCAGATTCTTCTTCTATTTTCTGCCTGGGACAAAATAGTACAACTCCGGTACCATTTAAAAATAACAAACTTTTGATTGAAGAAAAAAAACAGCTATGTTACACCACTTCTCTCTTACTACCTCCATGCTTGTTGAGAGTTGCAAGAGAATGACTGGATATGGCAGTTAGGGGAGGAGCTATATAGCAGCTCTGCTGTGGGTGATCCTCTTGCAACTTCCTGTTGGGAAGGAGAATATCCCACAAGTAATGGATGATCCGTGGACTGGATACACCTTACAAGAGAAAAACTGTTGTGATACATATTGCGTTTCTTCCATTATTGCACAATTTTAATTTTTGGACTAGCTCCTGGTACCGCCAGTAGTACCCCAATAATAGAAAAAGTTCAAAGTGTGGAGCTACACCCAATTGACCTTATAAAAAAGTTCCAATATCACAGGTCAACGATATCTTTAATATCATTAATATATAGTGAGCTAACTAGTGAGTATAGGCCAGGCTCTAAAAAAACAAATAGAAACCACACGATGCAGTAAGGCTTATCAAACTTGAATACAATTCTCCCAAAGAAATAGTTGCGTCTGAACCAGGCAGACGATACAAATAGCGCAATTACACAAATTCTTCAGTATCCCAAAACATGGCCAATTGAACAATCCATTTGGAGATATAAATTCATAAACAAGCCATCCAAATCCAAACAGACAGATTGAAATATAAAACGATAGGTTCTCACCCCTCTTCAGCAGCTCCACCCGTGTAACAGTGCGGTATCTTCAAGGGGGACCAGCCGGTATAAGGATACCTTAACGCTGCTTCAGCGCCGCCTTCCAGCTGGTACACTCACCTTCTTACGACCGCACGCCAATTCACCAGGCCACGAGGAGCAGGGGGGCAGTGACATCATCTAGCGAAGACAAGCTGTTGCGAGATCCGACATCCAATGTAGGCCAATGGGATTAGAGGTGTGTCTGTAGCCAACAGGTCCGTATGCAGCACTTAGCCCTATGACTCACAGCTCACTATATAGTGCAATAAATGAACTGTCCTTCCGGCATAGTAAGAGTTTAGAATCAAGAGGTGCGGACAGTTCATTAAAACAAAAATATATTTATTAGAAGTAATAAAAATACATGGAAAAACGTATCACATAGACAGAGTAGGCTGACACCCAGGGCCGCCATCAGGGGGTGACAGGGGTGACTCCTGTCAGGGGCCCAATGGGCCAGGGGGGCCCCATGAGACAAGAACTAAAAAAAAAAAAAAATTTTTTTTTTTTTTACATTTTGGCAGCCACCAGTGGGTACTACAGCAGAGTGCTAATTGAGCATGGGAAATGTTATTACAAGGAGTAAAGTATTAGCATTTGAGAGGATTTCTGAGTGTGCACTAAACCACTATGCACAGTGTGAGACAGACTTGGCACTTGTTTGTACAGACGGCAGATCACTTTCATTTGCAGAGGAGGTAGGACTTACTTAGCAAATGTTTTTTATTTGTTTGTGAAATTTTGGATTGTAACTTCAGTGTGGTAGTAGTTGTATGGTGGGGCCAAGGGTCCATAAAAACACATTTTTGTAGCAGCAGTGTATTTATGATTATTTGACAATGCTGTAGAAATTCTATATTTAAAACCATGCAGAAATGTTTCCTCCTCAATACACAAATGGTAGGTGCCCTTTTGGCAGTTATATATTCCAGTTTACTGCCCCTTTATGCAAGGACTTTACAGATGCAAGGAGGCATTTTATCTAAGATTTTTACATCTGCATAAAATGCTATACTCTCAGGCTAAGATTGCTCAGTGTTTGAAATGAGACAGGTTAACTTAAAACTGTTCAGTTTACACTACAGCTGACTTAATTTTGAAATACATACCAACAAGCCTAAATCCTGCATTTAACCAGATCTAATGGTATGAGTACTACATTTTTTTTATCATGCATGTCACAAACTATTGATTTAGGGGATGCAAGGTGAATAAATGTTTCCTCCTGTGAGTGTTTCAGTGGGTGTCTGTGTTTATGTCCTTGTGCTTTGGTTTGTATCTCTATGAGTGTGTATGTATTTTTTTCTGTGGGTTTCTCTGTGAGGGTGGGTGTGTATGTCTTTGTGCATTTTCTGTGGATGTCTGTGAGGGTGTGTGCATATGTCTTTGAGCTTTTTCTATGGGTGTCTCTGTGAGGGTGTGTGTATGTTTGTCTTTGTGCATTTTCTCTGGATACCTCTGTGAGGGTGGGTGTGTATGTCTGTGTTTTCTGTGGATGTCTCTGTGAGGGTGTGTGTGTGTATGTATGTATGTCTGTGTTTTCTGTGGATGTCTCTGTGAGGGTGTGTGTTTTCTGTGGGTGTCTCTGTGAGGGTGTGTGTATGTCTTTGTGTGTTTTCTGTGGATGTCTCAGTGAGGGTGAGTGTATGTATGTCTTTCTGTTTTTTATGTGGTTGTCTCTCTGTGTGTGTATGTCTATGTGTTTTCTGTGGGTGTCTCTGTGTGTGTGTGTATGTCTTTGAGTGTTTTCTGAGGCTGTCTCTGTGTGTTTCCTTGGGTGTATGTTCAAGTTTGAGTTTGTGTGTGTCCATTGTCTGTTCCTTTTTAGGACATTTTGACCTTACTACTGATTATTCACATCTTTCTACAGACTTTGAGACTAACAAGACCTTTCCGGATGTCACCAATCCACCATTTAACCTTTAAATTATTGTTTAGGCAGTTATTTCAGCCACTGCATGCTGTTGTCATCATTTAGTTGGCATCTTCCTTTACAAAAAGATCATCAGAACTCCATATTTTGTTTTCTAAATCTCCTTTTTTTTACAAAACTGTAGTTTACCTCATTACTTGTCAGGTCAATGTAAACAAGTGCTGAGTGTCTGTTTGGGTGTCTGTGTCTGAGTGTGTTTCTTTGCGTGTCTGCTAGAGTGTCTATATGTGAATCCTTATGAGTGAGTGTGTGTTTGTGTTTCAGTGTATGAGTGTGTCTGTGTGTGTGTATGTTACTACCTTTACAACATTTCCAAGTTTAAATAGACTCTTAAAAATAAAGTGCATATATATGTTTTAGTCACTTGGTCAAAAAGTGCACATGTCAAAGGAGGGGGGGGGGGGCCCTGATCAATGGTTAAGTCAGGGGCCCCAAAATTTCTAGTGGCGGCCCTGCTGACACCTAAACTGGCTTACGCGTTTCGGCAGTTGCCGTAGTCATAGCCATAGGTGCTGGTCTACTCCCCCTTCTTTTAAAAGACAATGTATAATTCAATTGGTTAACAACTTTCAACTTAAAAACAAGCACACCTACTTGCCTTATTAACACTTAAGGTACTTGCTAAATCACAATAATCAGATATTGAGCTGATTTGAGAATATAACACTTTGTTAAAGAATTGACATATGGTAAAGAAAAGAATATATATGCAATACAAAATGACAACACATATATATCAAACAATGGGCATGATAGTCAAACTAGATTTTAAAGACAATATATATAGCTCATCTCAAATACATTTAAAAAAGTATACAGTGAAATCAAATTCATTTCAAGGAACACCATATCCATTATCCTATGTATATTTGAAGTGTCCTACAAAGTAAAGATTATTGTTTAGAGTTGAAGATTCATCTGTTTAGAGTACCTGATTCCTCTGTTGTTTAGAGTACCTGATTCCTGTCAATGAATCTATGTACATAAATATACAGCGACATGCATTCTTCTGCATGAATCATCCAAGACTCTTGCATAGTGTATAAAAACCCTGGAAACAATCAATACATATGTATAAAACAGAGCAAATATAGTATATCATGAAAGAAACTCCAAAATAGACCTAATACAGTCGCTAATATGAAAATATATGCTAAACAGCGATCCTGTCTGCAGGGTTATAAATTTAAAAAGTAAACAAGCTCCGAGTCCGGGGAGAGGGAGGGAGGGAGGGAGGGTGAGAGAGGCTCCGTGGGTGGAAGACTGGAAGTGAAAGAAAGCAGTCTAAATAACACACATGTGGCATATACTACCTGGAGATTTATCTAATAGAATATTTGTTTTTATTTTTATACATCTACACAATAAGTAAAAAACGTTTAATGGATAATGCTTTACATACAGTAATGTAGGTGTTTGAAAATAAAAACAATTATTTTATTGAATAAATCTCCAGGAATAAGTATATGCAGGAAGTATTTCAGATTGAGCCTGTCACCCCGGAGCTTGTTTAGATTTATAACCCTGCCCTTTGCTGTGCACCTCTGCCACTGACTCAGTTTAGGAAATGTAAAAAGTGTAATAAAGTGTAAAGAATAAATGTGTTTTTTTTTTACTTAGAAATGATGGAAATAAAATAGTGTTTAAGTAACAAATTATCAACATAAACTGCAGCATAAGATCTTTCATATCAGTGCTGCAGCTTCCTTTAAGCATACATTAAAGGTTTTATTTTAGAAGTCAAATGTTTAATGTCCCTTTAAAGAGGCAGCACCCTGGGTAGTTGTCATTCCATAAAACTAGCTTTTAGCAGCTGTGCAGTCATCTCTAGCTAAGGGTTAAATGTGAGTGTAAAATAATATTATTAGAGCACAAAGGGTTTTTTACCGTCCCATGAATTAACAACTAAAGATAAGCCTGTTTATGTGTTTTAGTAGCGTCTTCATTCATTGCCATTTCTGTATTTTAATCAGTGGCAAGGAAGAGGTTACAATTAAGCAAGTGCTGCTTTGTGTTTTTAGAAACATGTCTGACTCATTATAATATCACATTATAAGTGTGAATATTATAGCCCATGACCCCTTAAAGGGACATTGAGCCCAAAATGTTTCTTTCATTATTCAGATAGACTGTGTTTCCCAACCCCGGTCCTCAAGTACCCCCAACAGTTCTGGTTTTCATTATAGCTGAACTAGAGCACAGGTGAAATAATTAGCTGATGGATGAGAGCAAGTTAGATACCATGGTTACTGATCAGCTGATTATTTCCCCTGTGCACTGGTTCAGCTAAAATGAAAACCAGGCCTGTTGGGGGTACTTGAGGACCGCGCACGGTTGGGAAACACTGAGATAGAGAATATAATTTCAAAAAAGTTTCAAATTTACTTCTATTATCAAATTTGTTTTGTTCTTATGTTATTCTTTGTTGAAGGGATACCTAGGTAGGTAGCATGCACATGCCTGAAGCACTACATGACAGGAAATAGTGCTGCCATGTAGTGCTCCTGCTAATGTATAACATTGTTGTAAAACTGCTGCCACATAGTGCTGTAGACACGTGCACACTAATGAGCGTACATCCCAGCTTTTCAACAAAGGATAACAAAAAAACAAACAAAATTTGATAGCAGAAGTAAATTTGAAAGTTGTTTAAAATTATATTTTCTATCTGAATCATGAAAGAAAAAAATTGGGTTTTATATCCCTTTAATACAGATATATATGTTATTCATGATCCAGCAGAGTATTTGATGACTGAATATCAAACAGGAGATTTTCACAATTTATTCTTGGCCGCTGTTGTACAGTTTATTTTCTGTCCATTTAAAAGACCATATAACTCCCTTATTTAAAATTTTCTTTTCAACCAAGCCTCACATGCCCCAGGGTAAGTTAAACTTAAAGGTGTTTTTTATCACTATCCTCACCAGACTCCAGATGTCCTCCATCAATATACTGGACAATCTGTGATAGGCACAGTGATAGTTGACTAACAATGTCCAACCTAACAACACTACCTTAGCCCCAATGTTAATGCCATTATGTATATTTTTGATAACTAATCAGTAATTTTACCCCATGGCTGCCAGTAACATACAAATCAGGAAAGTTCTCTTCTGTGAAAAGCACAATTGAGCTAAAAGAGGCTGCTCCTTGGTGGTAACTTGTCATAGAATAAGCTACTGAGCTGTTGTTCATTCCTGGTAGAGCGCTTCTCTTTCTGTTTGCATTTGTATTATGACCCTGGGAAAGTCTCCCTAAGGGTGATGGGGGAAACCAGACATGGACTCCTTGCCCAATGTGTGTAGAGGAATGTGGGCTGCACCTCACTGACGAGGCCCAATGAAGGCCAAAATGATTGTCTGGGGTGTCATGGGATTGTCATGTTCATTGTTTAAAGAAGGATTGCCTGTTTTTTTAGCACTGGACTGATCTTATTATGCAGGATCAGACTGATATACTTCAGGAAAGTTCTCCTTTGTGAAAAGAACAATTGGCTAAAAGAGGCTGCTACTGGGTGGTAACTCATCATAGAACAAGCTACTAAGCTGTTGTTCTTTCCGGAGAGAGCACTTCTCTTTCTGTATGCATGAGGATTAGGTTAAAGCTAGTGTTAGTATAAGGTCACGGTTAGGACTAGGGTTAGTTTAAGGTTAGGGTTAGTATAAGGTTAGGGTAAATATAAGGTTAGGGTTAGTATAAGGTCACGGTTAGGACTAGGGTTAGTATAAGGTTAGGGTAAATATAAGGTTAGGGTTAGTATAAGGTCACGGTTAGGACTAGGGTTAGTTTAACGTTAGGGTTAGTATAAGGTTAGGGTAAATATAAGGTTAGGGTTAGTATAAGGTCACGGTTAGGACTAGGGTTAGTTTAAGGTTAGGGTAAATATAAGGTTAGGGTTAGTATAAGGTCACGGCTAGGACTAGGGTTAGTTTAAGGTTACGGTTAGTATAAGGTTAGGGTAAATATAAGGTTAGGGTTAGTATAAGGTCACGGTTAGGACTAGGGTTAGTTTAAGGTTAGGGTAAATATAAGGTTAGGGTTAGTATAAGGTCACGGTTAGGACTAGGGTTAGTTTAAGGTTAGGGTTAGTATAAGGTTAGGGTATATATAAGGTTAGGGTTATTATAAGGTCACGGTTAGGACTAGGGTTAGTTTAAGGTTAGGGTTAGTATAAGGTTAGGGTAAATATAAGGTTAGGGTTAGTATAAGGTCACGGTTAGGACTAGGGTTAGTTTAAGGTTAGGTTTAGTATAAGGTTAGGGTAAATATAAGGTTAGGGTTAGTATAAGGTCACGGTTAGGACTAGGGTTAGTTTAACGTTAGGGTTAGTATAAGGTTAGGGTAAATATAAGGTTAGGGTTAGTATAAGGTCACGGTTAGGAGAAGGGTTAGTTTAAGGTTAGGGTAAACATAAGGTTAGGGTTAGTATAAGGTCAAGGTTAGGACTAGGGTTAGTTTAAGGTTAGGGTTAGTATAAGGTTAGGGTAAATATAAGGTTAGGATTAGTATAAAGTCACGGTTAGGACTAGGGATAGTTTAAGGTTAGGGTTAGTATAAGGTTAGGGTAAATATAAGGTTAGGGTTAGTATAAGGTCATGGTTAGGACTAGGCTTAGTTTAAGGTTAGGGTTAGTATAAGGTTAGGGTAAATATAAGGTTAGGGTTAGTATAAGGTCATGGTTAGGACTAGGGTTAGTTTAAGGTTAGGGTTAGTATAAGGTCACGGTTAGGACTAGGGTTAGTTTAAGGTTAGGGTTAGTATAAGGTTTGGGTAAATATAAGATTAGGGTTAGTATAAGGTCACGGTTAGGACTAGGGTTAGTTTAAGGTTAGGGTTAGTATAAGGTTAGGGTAAATATAAGGTTAGGGTTAGTATAAGATTAGGGATTGGTTTAATATAAGCTTAGAGTTAGTATAAGGTTAGGGATTGAATTGTTATAATTGAAGTTGTGTTATATGAAAGATACGCCAAGTGAAATAGCACTCACCATAAAAGTAAGGGAATTCAGCACTCTTCAGCAGTAATCAATAACATTTAGTAATACAAAGAGTATTTAAAAATCCATTGTTTTAAAACATTACATACATCAAATGCAGCTTACAGGAAAATTAGTGTAATAAGGCTTAAAAACTAGCGTATATCTGAGGTACCAATAGCTGAATGTGGTGCATATAGTCCTCATAAAAAACAGAACTCCAAAGCATAGTAATGGCCGTGTATCATACAAAGTGCAAATACGCTATATTTTACTGAAAACAACAACACTCTAAGTCAAGTCTGTTTCTGCCTTTACACGCTCTGGACATCCTTGGTGGAGCAATTAGCAAAAGTTTCCAATAGGAACAGCACACACTCCGGAAGGAGTGCACAAATGACCCTAGGACGCTGCCAAGTCCTAGTAAACATATAATACAAAGAAAGGTCTTCAGCACTTTAACAATTGTTTGACACTTAGGAATAGTGACATTTCGGGGTCACAGCCCCTTACTCATGCTTGGTGGAGCAATGAACGTCGCTATGTTACAGCGACTGTAATACCCTTTGTGTGTGGTGCGGTGTATCACCACTATGGTGAGCGGCTGCTTGACTTCCCTACATTGAAGCTGCTATACCTTACTAGACTGCTGTCATGGTGCCAGGAATCAGACTGAGACGAGAAGTGCAAAAATAATCACACCTTTATTAATAGCAAAAAATAATAAAAAGTCCACAAGTCAAATTACAAGCCAGGAATCAAAACCAGAGCTGGTAGTCAGACGAGCTGAGTCAGGAGCCAAAGCAAATAGTCAGACGAGCCAGAATCAGGAACAAGGAAAACAGCAGAGTCAGGAACAAGCCAGGGATCAGGAACCAGGAAGGACGTCAGGCAGCCAGGTAATACACAGGAACTCTCACAAACAGGTCTGAGACAACGCAAAGGCAAAGCATACTGAACAGAGGCCCTTTAAATAATAAGTGATGACATCACAATTCTGAGACTGCATCCTGTCTCACATGGATGATGCACACCAGTCTGGCCATAAAAGGAAGTGCAGGAATTGAGCAGCATCCTCCACAATGCACCATAGTCAGGAAGAGAGGTGAGTAAAATGGCTGCCAGCAGCACATGGCAAACACAACAGGGAAAAAACGGTAACAGTACCCTCCCCTCAATGACCCCTCCCCCGTGGGAGGACAAAAGGCTTATTGGAGAAACGGGCATGGAAGGCACGGAGGAGGTCGGGAGCATGAACATCAGAGGAGGGAACCCAAGAACGTGAACCAAATACTGTACACGACCCCTGGATATACAAGAGTCAATAATGCTGCTGACCTCATACTCCTCATGGTTGTCAACAAAGATAGGACGGGGATGAGGCAACACAGTGGTAAACCGATTACAAACCAATGGTATCAAGAGGGAGACATGAAAAACATTGGAGATGCGCATAACAGGAGGAAGGTCAAGAGCCTAGGCCACAGGATTAACCCGTCGGAGTATTCGAAAAGGACCAACTTAACGGAGAGTCAATTTATTGGAAGGCACACGAAGGTTCAAGTTGCGGGAGGACAGCCAAACTCTCTCACCAACCTGGTAGGAAGGTGCTGGCAGACGCCTACGATCAGCCTGGAACTTTTGGCGCTGCATAGAACGATGAAGGCAATCCTGAATCTGCACCCACGTGGAACGGAGTTGCTGGAGATGCTCCTCCAAAGCCGGAATACCCTGAGACATGAATGAATCAGGCAACAAGAATGGTTGAAACCCATAATTCGCTATGAATGGGGATATCTTGGAGGAAGCATTAAGAGCACTATTACGAGCAAACTCTGCCCAAGGTAACAGTTCAGACCAATTATTGTGGTGATCTGAGACATAGCAATGGAGGAACTGTTCCAGAGCTTGATTAGACCGTTCCACAGCCCCATTGGATTGAGGGTGATATGCAGAGGAGAAGGAAATCTGGATCCCCATTTGAGCACAAAAGGAACGCCAAAATCTGGAGACAAACTGGCTACCCCGGTCCGACACTATCTCCTTGGGTAACCCATGTAAACAGAAGACCTCCCGGGAAAAAATTGAAGCAAGCTCCTGAGCGGTAGTCAGCTTCATCAAGGGAATGCAATGTGACATTTTAGAAAAACGGTCAACCACCATAAGGATAACAATATTGCCATTGGAAACATGGAGCTTGACAATGAAGTCCATGGAAAGATGTGTCCAAGGACGCTCACCATTAGCAATAGGTTGAAGAAGACCCACAGGAAGACGTCGAGGAGTCTTATTCTGTGCACAAACTGAGCAGGAGGCAACATACACAGCAACATCAGAACGAAGACCTGGCCACCAGAATTGTCGAGTGACAGACCAAATCATTTGGTTCTTGCCTGGGTGACCTGTGGCTTTAGGATAGTGGTAAGTGTGCAAAAGTTTAGTTAGAAGATTCTCAGGAACAAAACACTTACCACTAGGTTTCTCAGGAGGTGCATTAGTTTGTGCAGCCAGGATCTCCTCCCCCAAGGGAGAAGTCAAATTAGTATGTATGGTAGCCAAAATATGGTCAGGAGGTATAACAGGAGTAGGTACAGACTCCTCCTTGGACAGAGGCGAAAATTGTCGAGAGAGGGCATCAGCCCTAACATTCTTACTACCAGGCAGGTAGGAGACCACATAATTAAACCAAGACAAAAATAGCGCCCATCTGGCCTGTCGGGGTGACAAACGTTTTGCTTCAGATAGAGAAGTTAAATTCTTGTGGTCAGTAAGAATGAGCACTGGCACGCTAGTACCCTCGAGAAGATGCCTCCATTCCTTAAGTGCCAAAATTATGGCCAGTAATTTCCTGTCGCCAATTTCATAATTGCACTCTGCTGGAGACAATTTCTTAGAGAAGAAACCACATGGATGCAAGGAACCGTCAGGCGTAGGACATTGAGACAAGAGGGCACCTACTCCAGTCTCAGACGCATCAACCTCAAGAACAAAAGGCAGGACAGTCACAGGGTTAGGATGAGCCAGAAATGGAGCAGCAGCAAAGGCAGTCTTAAGACTATCAAAGGCCTTAATGGTAGTAGGTGACCAATGGAGTGGATCATTCTCTTTATGGGTCATGTCTGTGATAGTTTTGACCAATGAAGAAAAGTTTTTAATAAACTTTCTATAGTAATTGGCGAACCCCAAAAAACATTGAATAGACCGAAGACCAACTGGGCGAGGCCACTGCAGAACTGCAGATAACTTGTCAGGATCTTGATAAAACCCATAGGAGGGCGAAACGCGTCGCTTGTTTATGTGACTTGGCAGCAATACAATACCTACTATCATCATCTACATTATTGCTATCTAACCCGCGTTATCTTTTAGCAATATTTTCTGCAAACCTGATTGTAATATATATAGTGTGGAGGAATTTGGATACCCCACTATATCTCTAGCCCGAGTGTAATATACAGGATTGAAGGAATAAACTTTTGTTACTGTTTTGAATCCCTTTACAGCCGCTGTCAGTGCGCTGTTATTTGCTTCAACTGGAAATTAACGGACGAGACGTGATGTCAGACGCCATCCAAACACGTGTGTGTGTGGTTGTGTTCACAGCTCGGGAGAGTGGCAGCAGTTTCTCCAGCGGTCCACGATTTGACCGAAGAACATCAAGCCAGAAGTGTGGTAAAGTACAGTGTTCAAATACACACCAGGATTGTCACCTACATTAATGTTTACTATGGGAATTATATGAACGATTATCTGGTGCCTGCGAAATACCGACAAGAGATTCTGTGAATTGGGCATGATGTACCATTAGCTGGACATCTAGGGTCCCGCCGCACAGCTCATAGGATCACCCAAAATTTCTTCTGGCCTTATTTTAACCGAGATGTGCGGGTATATTGTAGTACTTGTGACACCTGTCAACGGGTAGGTAAGCGGGGGGATCACCCAAAAGCTAGGCTTATGTCTATGACTATCATTGGGGAACCCTTTTGCCGCATAGCCGTTGACATTGTGGGTCCACTGGCCAGAGCTAGTCCATCAGGTAAGAAGTATATTCTCACCGTGGTGGACTATGTCACTTGTTACCCAGAGGCAGTAGCACTGTCTAATATAGAGGCAGAGACAGTAGCTGATGTGCTGGTTAAGGTTTTTACTAGGGTCGGGTTCTCTAAGGAGATTCTCTCCGATCAGGGGACCCAGTTCACTGTTGTGCTCACCTAGCAGGTGTGGAAGGTGTGCGGCATTAAACCGTTGCTCAGTTCGCCTTATCACCCACAGACTAACGGCCTCTGCAAGAGCTTTAATGGCACCCTCAAGCAGATGCCGAGGACCTTTACTGACGCTTGCAGAGACTGGGAGCGATTCCTGCCTCATCTGTTATTTGCGTACAGAGAGGTGCCCCAGGAATCTACTGGCTTCTCTCCCTTTGAATTACTCTATGGGAGAAGGGTCCGCGGTATATGCTCTAGAAACTCGGGTCCGCCATACGTCCTGGAACTCTGGGACCGCCTGGAAAAACTATCCCTGATGGTAAGGGAGAATCTTCAGGCGGCCCAGGGGAGACTGAAGAGGTGGTACGATCGGGGTGCCCAGCAGTGGGTCTTCCAGGTTGGACAGAAAGTTTTGGTGCTCAAGCCTGTGAGGACAAACAAGATGCAAGCATCTTGGCAGGGCCCGTATAAGGTGGTAGCTCAGGTGTGTGATACTACCTATATTATAGCCAGCTGTGCAGATGAAGGGATCCAGCGATCCTTTCATGTGACCATGCTGAAGGAGTATCAGGAGAGGCCAGAGGATGTTGCTGCAGTGTGTGCCCCAGCTGCAGATGACCCAGAGAATTTACCCCTGTCCGACTTACTAGAGAAGGACCCCCAGACTGACCTCACTAGTCTTGTGCAGCTAGGGGACCGTTGAGCCCTACAGAAAAGGTACAGGCAAGACAGCTTCTGTGGGAGAAGCAGGCGACGTTCTCCCAAGAGCCCGGATACACTACCCTAGCTGTACATAAGGTAGAGACCCCTGGACAGAATCCCCTGCAACAGCCCCCCTACCGTATCCCCGAAGCAGCCCGAGAAGGAATGCAGAAGGAGATACAGGAGATGGCTTGGCTGGGAGTCATCGAACACTCCGATAGCCCTTGGGCTTCGCCTGTAGTCCTGGTACCTAAGAAAGATGGGACCACCCGGTTCTGTGTCGACTACAGGCGGCTCAACGAAAGGACCACCACTGATGCCTACCTGATGCCCCGGATAGACGAATTACTAGACTGTATTGCTAGGGGATGCTATCTGACCACCATAGACCTGTGTAAGGGCTATTGGCAGATTCCCCTGGCCGAGGATGCTATCCCCAAGTCAGCATTTGTCATCCCATTTGGCCTGTACCAGTTTAAGGTTATGCCCTTTGGAATGAAGAATGCTCCGGCTACCTTCCAGCGTATGGTGGATAGACTCCTCGATGGCTTCCAGGAATTCACTTGTGCCTACATGGACGACATTGCGGTCTACAGTAAGTCCTGGGAGGAACACCTAATCCATGTAGGGGTGGTTCTGGACAAGATTCGGGCCGCTGGCCTGACCTTGAAACCAGACAAGTGCCATCTAGGTATGGCTGAAGTACAGTACTTGGGTCACCGAGTGGGGTGTGGGAGCCAGAGACTGGAGCCAACCAAGGTAGAGGCTGTGGCTAACTGGCCCACACCTATCACTAAGACCCAAGTGCTTGCCTTCCTGGAGATGGCCAGTTATTACCAACGTTTTGTCCTGGACTACAGTACTATCACCAAGCCCCTGACTAACCTGACTAAAAAGAACCTTCCTAAACAGGTCCTGTGGTCTCCAGCTTGTGAAGCCGCATTTCAGGCACTGAAGCAGGCTCTTGTGAATGCCCCTGTCTTGGCTGCCCCAGTCCCTAATAAACGTTTTCTCATTCATACAGATGCTTCCATGTATGGACTGGGGGCTGTGGTGAGCCAAGTCAGGGAGGATGGAGGAGAGCACACTGTTGCATACTTAAGCAGAAAGTTGTTACCTCGAGAAGTAAGTTATGTGGCAGTAGAGAAGGAATGTTTAGCCCTGGTCTGGGCACTGAAGAAGTTGAACCCTTATTTATACGGACAGGAATTCTCTCTCATAACGGACCACAATCCCTTAGTCTGTCTTAACCGGGTCTCAGGAGACAATGGTAGATTGCTGCGGTGGAGTTTAGCCCTCCAACCCTATAACTTCACCATCAGCTACAGGCCTGGTAAGCAAAACGGGAATGCAGATGGATTGTCCCGGCAAACTGACATTCCTACCACCTCCTAGTCCGGTCATCCCCAAGCCTTCCCTCTATCTAATGTACTATACTCTTCCAATCCACCATCTGGTCTCCTAGGGAGTGTCAACCAGGTGGGAGACCTGCATAAATACTGGGCATATAGCCCTCAATAAAACACATTCTTCTGTTTTACCCTCAGGATGGAGCTTGGTCTCGTGTTTGGGGGGAATTAACTGGGTTCATGTGTTGCTGATCCGTATTCAGGGCATCTTTCATCTGGTATTAACCCTTGATATCCGGGTTATACCATAACAAACTGGTTTCCGAAGACAAGTGGAAATACATTGCGGGGACCATGACAAAACGTCGGACCTGCGCCAGTTGAGACTGGGATTGTGCTTTTGGAGCCAGGGATAACCCAGAACAACCGGAAAATGCGGAGAGTTTATCACCTGGAACTGGAGGGTTTCAAAATGGAGAGCCCCAAAAGCCATGGACAACAGAGCAGTTTCGTGAGTAACGAGTGCGGGCTGAAGGGGCCTGCCATCAATGGCCTCAATAGCAAGCAGAACAGACTGAGGCAAAACAGGAATGGAGTGCTTTGATACAAAAGCACTGTCAATGAAAAAGCCCGCAGCACCAGAGTCAACAAGAGCCTGGGTGACTATGGAGGAGTCCACCCAGGAAAGGACAACCGTGGCCAAAGGTTTCTTCTTAAGCGGTTCCGGGGATAAGGATAAACCACGCAAGGTCTGCCCCCGACAGGACCTTAGGTGTGAGCGTTTCCCGGCCGTGTAGGACAAGACTTCAAAAGGTAGCCCTGTAACCCACAATAGAGGCAGAGACCCTCCCTCCTCCTAAAGGCCCTCTCCACCGTGGAGAGGCGCGTGAATCCCAGCTGCATCGGCTCAGCAGTACCTGGTGACTCGGGACCATGAGGTATGGGAGAAGAGGGAGGCATGGGTGGGAACAAACACGTAGGAGACAACGGAACAGGAGGCTTCCGCAAGCGCTCCTTGAAAGAGGGCCTCTCTCTGAGTCTGATGTCAATTAGGATCAAGACTCTTGATAAAGGCCTAGAAGGGCCGAAACGCATAGACCTTGTACTGGTAAGTCTGGTTCTATTGGAGCCAACATTTGTATACCTGCTACACATTGTTTTTATTTCTTCTTTTCACAGATATTTTTCAATTTTTTTGTATACATTTTTTATACTTTTTTGTCATTTTTTCATCATGGTTTCTTCTCCTGTTCTGTGAATTGACCCCTCCACATCGAAGAAAAAAAAGGTTTCAACACTTTTTCATATTTGGGATTGGTCAGTTGGAGCATATTTGTTTGGTGCTAATCAGCACAGTCTATCACACCAAGTTTTTTTGTGTTACTCATTGATATTGCACATATCACACCAGATAATTTTTTATTTTTTTCACCAGCATTTTTTTTTTTCACCAGCATTTTTTTCACTATTTTTACCATACACAGCTGATTTATTTTCACATATTATTTGGATTGCTATTTGGGACACATTGTTTTGGACACATTATTGAAGATTTGCGTTGGGTCATAATTTTATCACAATTTAATTTGAGTGACTGATCCATTTCTATTGGACACTATTTTGTGGATACTATTTTGTGAATATTTGATTTTTATTAACCCTTGTAGAATCAGCTCAATCAAGTTTAATATTTGAGGAATACTTAATTGTACCTATATCTATTTAGACCAACTTTAATTTTAATGTATTGTAATATTCATGGATCCATGAACTAGGAGTTTTTATTGTTATTGTTTTTAATATCTTGTATTTGTGTAGCAATAAATTATATGTCTTTCTCTTACACCTAGCCTCCATTAGTTGGTGCCTGGTTACCCCATTTTTCTGCTGTTATTGCACAGAAAACACAGCTTTTATACATTTACAACAAAAAAGGGTAGTCGCCACTTGATCAATAGAAACAAATATTATACAATGATACAAACATCAGACAATGGTTAGTTAAACAAAATTCTAATCACATCCTGACTTACAAAAGGACAATGGATAACTCACACAATAACAAAAAGACACATAACAGCAGAAGGTCTCAGCATTAGATTGTCTGTGCTGTGTTTAATCTCCTGCTCTGTGTCTCACACCTAGATTAGATATGCAGACACAAAACAGCAGGAGGTCTCAGCATTAGATTGTCTGTGCTGTGTGTAATCTGCTGCTCTGTGTCTCACACCTAGACTAGATATACAGACACATAACAGCAGGAGGTCTCAGCATTAGATTGTCTGTGCTGTGTGTAATCTCCTGCTCTGTGTCTCACACCTAGACTAGATATACAGACACATAACAGCAGGAGGTCTCAGCATTAGATTGTCTGTGCTGTGTTTAATCTCCTGCTCTGTGTCTCACACCTAGACTAGATATACAAACACATAACAGCAGGAGGTCTCAGCATTAGATTGTCTGTGTTGTGTGTAATCTCCTGCTCTGTGTCTCACACCTAGACTAAATATACAGACACATAACAGCAGGAGGTCTCAGCATTAGATTGTCTGTGCTCTGTGTACTCTCCTGCTCTGTGTCTCACACCTAGACTAGATATACAGACACATAACAGCAGGAGGTCTCAGCATTAGATTGTCTGTGCTGTGTGTAATCTCCTGCTCTGTGTCTCACACCTAGACTAGATATACAGACACATAACAGCAGGTGGTCTCAGCATTAGATTGTGCTGTGTGTAATCCCCTGCTCTGTGTCTCATGCCTAGACTAGATATACAGACACATAACAGCAGGAGGTCTCAGCATTAGAGGTTTCACTGCAAGGAAAACAGAAACAGAGGCGCCACATGTGTAGATCAATCAAAACAGACAATATCCAAGTTAGATGAGATACAGGATACTCACAAACGTGAAGGCACTCTCTTGTGCCTGTAGGAGCGGGCTGGTATTTAAACAGCAAACCAGCTAGCTGTACCAAGGGATCCCCGTCAGGATATCCTCGCAACAGTAATCCTTCACTAGATTGATTCCAGCAAAAAGGAAAAAATGTTCAGAGGGGAGGAAGGCTAAACAGCCTTATGGTTACTGGCAAAGGAAATGCCACACGAACACCAAATTTGTTTAAAAAGTATCAAGTATTTTATTTTACAAAAGATAAAAAATACCATCAATAACAAATTACAGCTTGGTGTATTTAATGGCAAAATCTCCTTGTATATAGAGATAATAGCGACGCGTTTCTCAGGGAAGACCCTGTTTCATCAGGCTTGTATACTCTAGAACCATTTAAAACCCCTTTATATAGGGATCAGTAACCATATGTTTGCAATAAACCCTCCCCTTCCTTGACATAAACCAATGATACCTTCTCTTTCCGAAAACTCCCACTTGTTGCCTTAATTAGAAGTTTATAATAGTTTTTCCTTTAGTATTATGTCCACTTGATCAGTAATCTGTGAGCCCATATCCTAATGTGGTTATGTGTGATGTTAGATCTAGATCGTAATGTGTCGATTGTGAGATAATTAAAAGTGTATGAATATAAACAAACTTCATCGGTGATCGTTTTTTGACCAATTGAAAGCCTGCTTTAGGAGGCTTGTACAATTTGAAACACCTAATTGGTTCATGTGCTCTTAGTTTGATGACTACAATTACCATCATACCTCTCTACTGGAACTATAAGGAAATAGAATTTGCCTAATTGTGAATTGTTCTCTGACCGTCTAATTTCAGTGACTACAAGTACCATAATGCTTCTCTAGTCTCTACCGGAAGTGCCCGGATAGTGTGTCTGCGTGACTGTTATTTTGTAGTCTTTTTCGTCTAAGTGGGGGCTTGTACTTAATAATCCATTCGATTATTAAGTACAAGCCCCCACTTAGACGAAAAAGACTACAAAATAACAGTCACGCAGACACACTATCCGGGCACTTCCGGTAGAGACTAGAGAAGCATTATGGTACTTGTAGTCACTGAAATTAGACGGTCAGAGAACAATTCACAATTAGGCAAATTCTATTTCCTTATAGTTCCAGTAGAGAGGTATGATGGTAATTGTAGTCATCAAACTAAGAGCACATGAACCAATTAGGTGTTTCAAATTGTACAAGCCTCCTAAAGCAGGCTTTCAATTGGTCAAAAAACGATCACCGATGAAGTTTGTTTATATTCATACACTTTTAATTATCTCACAATCGACACATTACGATCTAGATCTAACATCACACATAACCACATTAGGATATGGGCTCACAGATTACTGATCAAGTGGACATAATACTAAAGGAAAAACTATTATAAACTTCTAATTAAGGCAACAAGTGGGAGTTTTCGGAAAGAGAAGGTATCATTGGTTTATGTCAAGGAAGGGGAGGGTTTATTGCAAACATATGGTTACTGATCCCTATATAAAGGGGTTTTAAATGGTTCTAGAGTATACAAGCCTGATGAAACAGGGTCTTCCCTGAGAAACGCGTCGCTATTATCTCTATATACAAGGAGATTTTGCCATTAAATACACCAAGCTGTAATTTGTTATTGATGGTATTTTTTATCTTTTGTAAAATAAAATACTTGATACTTTTTAAACAAATTTGGTGTTCGTGTGGCATTTCCTTTGCCAGTAACCATAAGGCTGTTTAGCCTTCCTCCCCTCTGAACATTTTTTCCTTTTTGCTGGAATCAATCTAGTGAAGGATTACTGTTGCGAGGATATCCTGACGGGGATCCCTTGGTACAGCTAGCTGGTTTGCTGTTTAAATACCAGCCCGCTCCTACAGGCACAAGAGAGTGCCTTCACGTTTGTGAGTATCCTGTATCTCATCTAACTTGGATATTGTCTGTTTTGATTGATCTACACATGTGGCGCCTCTGTTTCTGTTTTCCTTGCAGTGAAACCTCTTTTTGAAGATACACCATCGTTTGGGTGAAGACCGAGAGCTGCCTTCTATTTCTACTTCCATTTATTTGGACTTATTTGGACTTCAGTTGGGATCTTTCCCATTTCACCTATTGATACGTCTGTATTCTCATATATATATTTTTTATTCTTTCATTATATTTTATGTTTTATATTTTACATTTTACAGATTTTACCATTTATTTTCTATATATTGTTTTATAGTTTTTTTACATCTTTGGTATCACCAAAGGGTTTTTTGATTGTATTTCAGTACTATCTTCTGCCCTGAGTCATTAGCGCCTCCTATAGGGGATTTGTGGTATTACTCTAATATCACAATATCCCTCTTAATACTTTTTGCGGTCTCAGCATTAGATTGTCTGTGCTGTGTGTAATCTCCTGCTCTGTGTCTCACACCTAGACTAGATATACAGACACATAACAGCAGGAGGTCTCAGCATTAGATTGTCTGTGTGTAATCTCCTGCTCTGTGTCTCACACCTAGACTAGATATACAGACACATAACAGCAGGAGGTCTCAGCATTAGATTGTCTGTGCTGTGTGTAATCTCCTACTTTGTGTCTCACACCTAGACTAGATATACAGACACATAACAGCAGGAGGTCTCAGCATTAGATTGTCTGTGCTGTGTGTAATCTCCTGCTCTGTGTCTCACACCTAGACTAGATATACAGAAACATAACAGCAGGAGGTCTCAGCATTAGATTGTCTGTGCTGTGTGTAATCTCCTGCTCTGTGTCTCACACCTAGACTAGATATACAGACACATAACAGCAGGAGGTCTCAGCATTAGATTGTGCGTGCTGTGTGTAATCTCCTTGTTACAAACTGCTATTTGTAACTGGCCCTTTAAATGGAAAATTGCCCTGCTTCCCTGGATTGTGGAGAAGCCTATTTGCCAGCCTCCTTCCTCATGACTATGGCCCCTGGAAGATTGTGCCCCTGAAAACGTATTAACTTTTATTGGGTGTGTATGGCCCTTTAAGAACCGCCTGGGGACATATTGTGACTTTGGTGAACAATGCTCCTTTAAGACTATGTCCCCAGACCTGTAAAATAACTTGTCCCTGGCTTTCTCCCACTTGGTTCAGTAAATAGGGCTTACTGAACCAAGTACCACACAAGCAGAGTGTTCCACAGAAAGGGAGCACTGTTACAAAAGCATTAGTTTTTATTGTGTGCCATTAAGTGCTATGTGACAGACCCTTCGGTCAGAACTAAAGAGTTAACTTTGTTCAGCTTCAAGAAGCTAGTTTCTAAATACAAGTTTGCTGGCATCAGCTCTAATTAAGTTTAGTGATAAACATTCCCATTGTCTAATCACCTCCAGAGTCAGACTGCTAGTGATAAGATGGACTGCATTGTTTTCTTGTGTGTAACTTGTTATCTGCTGAAGTAATGTAATTCTACTATGGCCTGTCAAAGGGCGTTGTCTCTCTATCTAAATGTGTGATTGGGGATTTTATGCCTCCCCCTGAGAGTGTCCTTTTTGCATGTAACCTCAATAAAAAGCAGGCTGGGTGTTCCAGCACCTCAGACCTTTTCTGACCCTCTAACTTGCAGCCTTGACTCATGTTTGTAGGGGACAGCTATAATCACTACCGGGATTGCTATGCTCTATATACTCCCTGAGCTACTGAGCTCTTGTAAGAGCTCTTGTTCCTGATCCTGCTTCGCTCTACAGAAGGAAGAGGTTCACCTACTGGAGCCTGGTCGTAGGTCCAGGGCGCAGAGCAGACGGCGAGATACCAGCCCAGCAGCGGTGGTTCGTAGAGTCTGCATTACTTATGGTGGCTACGCAGTAGTTATGGTGTCTACGGTTCTGATGATCCTTTGGTGAGCGCTAGGAGCATCCTTTTCTGCGGTCCAACTTCCAGCCAGCCTGGAGGCAACCGTAACACTCCTGCTCTGTGTCTCACACCTAGACTAGATATACAGAAACATAACAGCAGAAGGTCTAAGAATTAGATTGTCTGTGCTGTGTGTAATCTCCTGCTCTGTGTCTCACACCTAGACTAGATATACAGACACATAACAGCAGGATACCTCAGCATTAGATTGTCTGTGCTGTGTGTAATCTCCTGCTCTGTGTCTCACACCTAGACTAGATATACAGACACATAACAGCAGGAGGTCTCAGCATTAGATTGTCTGTGCTGTGTGTAATCTGCTGCTCTGTGTCTCACACCTAGACTAGATATACAGACACATAACAGCAGGAGGTCTCAGCATTAGATTGTCTGTGCTGTGTGTAATCTCCTGCTCTGTGTCTCACACCTAGACTAGATATACAGACACATAACAGCAGGAGGTCTCAGCATTAGATTGTCTGTGCTGTGTGTAATCTCCTGCTCTGTGTCTCACACCTAGACTAGATATACAGACACATAACAGCAGGAGGTCTCAGCTTTAGATTGTCTGTGCTGTGTGTAATCTCCTGCTCTGTGTCTCACACCTAGACTAGATATATAGACACATAACAGCAGGAGGTCTCAGCATTAGATTGTCTGTGCTGTGTGTAATCTCCTGCTCTGTGTCTCACACCTAGACTAGATATACAGACACATAACAGCAGGAGGTCTCAGCTTTAGATTGTCTGTGCTGTGTGTAATCTCCTGCTCTGTGTCTCACACCTAGACTAGATATACAGACACATAACAGCAGGAGGTTTCAGCATTAAATTGTCTGTGCTGTGTGTAATCTCCTGCTCTGTGTCTCACACCTAGACTAGATATACAGACACATAACAGCAGGAGGTCTCAGCATTAGATTGTCTGTGCTGTGTGTAATCTCCTGCTCTGTGTCTCACACCTAGACTAGATATACAGACACATAACAGCAGGAGGTCTCAGAATTAGATTGTCTGTGCTGTGTGTAATCTCCTGCTCTGTGTCTCACACCTAGACTAGATATACAGACACATACCAGCAGGAGGTCTCAGCATTAGATTGTCTGTGCTGTGTGTAATCTCCTGCTCTGTGTCTCACACCTACACTAGATATACAGACACATAACAGCAGGAGGTCTCAGCATTAGATTGTCTGTGCTGTGTGTAATCTCCTGCTCTGTGTCTCACACCTAGACTAGATATACAGACACATAACAGCAGGAGGTCTCAGCATTAGACTGTCTGTGCTGTGTGTAATCTCCTGCTCTGTGTCTCACACCTAGACTAGATATACAGACACATAACAGCAGGAGACCTCAGCATTAGATTGTCTGTGCTGTGTGTAATCTCCTGCTCTGTGTCTCACACCTAGACTAGATATACAGACACATAACAGCAGGAGGTCTCAGCATTAGATTGTCTGTGCTGTGTGTAATCTCCTGCTCTGTGTCTCACACCTAGACTAGATATACAGACACATAACAGCAGGATACCTCAGCATTAGATTGTCTGTGCTGTGTGTAATCTCCTGCTCTGTGTCTCACACCTAGACTAGATATACAGACACATAACAGCAGGAGGTCTCAGCATTAGATTGTCTGTACTGTGTGTAATCTCCTGCTCTGTGTCTCACACCTAGACTAGATATACAGACACATAACAGCAGGAGGTCTCAGCATTAGATTGTCTGTGCTGTGTGTAATCTCCTGCTCTGTGTCTCACACCTAGACTAGATATACAGACACATAACAGCAGGAGGTCTCAGCATTAGATTGTCTGTGCTGTGTGTAATCTCCTGCTCTGTGTCTCACACCTAGACTAGATATACAGACACATAACAGCAGGAGGTCTCAGCATTAGATTGTCTGTGTTGTGTGTAATCTCCTGCTCTGTGTCTCACACCTAGACTAGATATACAGACACATAACAGCAGGAGGTCTCAGCATTAGATTGTCTGTGCTGTGTTTAATCTCCTGCTCTGTGTCTCACACCTAGACTAGATATACAAACACATAACAGCAGGAGGTCTCAGCATTAAATTGTCTGTGTTGTGTGTAATCTCCTGCTCTGTGTCTCACACCTAGACTAAATATACAGACAGATAACAGCAGGAGACCTCAGCATTAGATTGTCTGTGCTGTGTGTAATCTCCTGCTCTGTGTCTCACACCTAGACTAGATATACAGACACATAACAGCAGGAGACCTCAGCATTAGATTGTCTGTGCTGTGTGTAATCTCCTGCTCTGTGTCTCACACCTAGACTAGATATACAGACACATAACAGCAGGAGACCTCAGCATTAGATTGTCTGTGCTGTGTGTAATCTCCTGCTCTGTGTCTCACACCTAGACTAGATATACAGACACATAACAGCAGGAGGTCTCAGCATTAGATTGTCTGTGCTGTGTGTAATCTCCTGCTCTGTGTCTCACACCTAGACTAGATATACAGACACATAACAGCAGGAGGTCTCAGCATTAGATTGTCTGTGCTGTGTGTAATCTCCTGCTCTGTGTCTCACACCTAGACTAGATATACAGACACATAACAGCAGGAGGTCTCAGCATTAGATTGTCTGTGCTGTGTTTAATCTCCTGCTCTGTGTCTCATGCCTAGACTAGATATACAGACACATAACAGCAGGAGGTCTCAGCATTAGATTGTCTGTGCTGTGTGTAATCTCCTGCTCTGTGTCTCACACCTAGACTAGATATACAGACACATAACAGCAGGAGGTCTCAGCATTAGATTGTCTGTGTTGTGTGTAATCTCCTGCTCTGTGTCTCACACCTAGACTAGATATACAGACACATAACAGCAGGAGGTCTCAGCATTAGATTGTCTGTGCTGTGTGTAATCTCCTGCTCTGTGTCTCACACCTAGACTAGATATACAGACACATAACAGCAGGAGGTCTCAGCATTAGATTGTCTGTGCTGTGTGTAATCTCCTGCTCTGTGTCTCACACCTAGACTAGATATACAGACACATAACAGCAGGAGGTCTCAGCATTAGATTGTCTGTGCTGTGTGTAATCTCCTGCTCTGTGTCTCACACCTAGACTAGATATACAGACACATAACAGCAGGAGGTCTCAGCATTAGATTGTCTGTGCTGTGTGTAATCTCCTGCTCTGTGTCTCACACCTAGACTAGATATACAGACACATAACAGCAGGAGGTCTCAGCATTAGATTGTCTGTGCTGTGTGTAATCTCCTGCTCTGTGTCTCAAGCCTAGACTAGATATACAGACACATAACAGCAGGAGGTCAGCAGCATTAGATTGTCTGTGCTGTGTTTAATCTCCTGCTCTGTGTCTCACACCTAGACTAGATATACAGACACATAACAGCAGGAGGTCTCAGCATTAGATTGTCTGTGCTGTGTGTAATCTCCTGCTCTGTGTCTCACACCTAGACTAGATATACAGACACATAACAGCAGGAGGTCTCAGCATTAGATTGTCTGTGCTGTGTGTAATCTCCTGCTCTGTGTCTCACACCTAGACTAGATATACAGACACATAACAGCAGGAGGTCTCAGCATTAGACTGTCTGTGCTGTGTGTAATCTCCTGCTCTGTGTCTCACACCTAGACTAGATATACAGACACATAACAGCAGGAGGTCTCAGCATTAGATTGTCTGTGCTGTGTGTAATCTCCTGCTCTGTGTCTCACACCTAGACTAGATATACAGACACATAACAGCAGGAGGTCTCAGCATTAGATTGTCTGTGCTGTGTGTAATCTCCTGCTCTGTGTCTCACACCTAGACTAGATATACAGACACATAACAGCAGGAGGTCTCAGCATTAGATTGTCTGTACTGTGTGTAATCTCCTGCTCTGTGTCTCACACCTAGACTAGATATACAGACACATAACAGCAGGAGGACTCAGCATTAGATTGTCTGTGCTGTGTGTAATCTCCTGCTCTGTGTCTCACACCTAGACTAGATATACAGACACATAACAGCAGGAGGTCTCAGCATTAGATTGTCTGTGCTGTGTGTAATCTCCTGCTCTGTGTCTCACACCTAGACTAGATATACAGACACATAACAGCAGGAGGTCTCAGCATTAGATTGTCTGTGCTGTGTGTAATCTCCTGCTCTGTGTCTCACACCTAGACTAGATATACAGACACATAACAGCAGGATACCTCAGCATTAGATTGTCTGTGCTGTGTGTAATCTCCTGCTCTGTGTCTCACACCTAGACTAGATATACAGACACATAACAGCAGGAGTCCTCAGCATTAGATTGTCTGTGCTGTGTGTAATCTCCTGCTCTGTGTCTCACACCTAGACTAGATATACAGACACATAACAGCAGGAGGTCTCAGCATTAGATTGTCTGTGCTGTGTGTAATCTCCTGCTCTGTGTCTCACACCTAGACTAGATATACAGACACATAACAGCAGGAGGTCTCAGCATTAGATTGTCTGTGCTGTGTGTAATCTCCTGCTCTGTGTCTCACACCTAGACTAGATATACAGACACATAACAGCAGGGTCTCAGCATTAGATTGTCTGTGCTGTGTGTAATCTCCTGCTCTGTGTCTCACACCTAGACTAGATATACAGACACATAACAGCAGGATACCTCAGCATTAGATTGTCTGTGCTGTGTGTAATCTCCTGCTCTGTGTCTCACACCTAGACTAGATATACAGACACATAACAGCAGGAGGTCTCAGCATTAGATAGTGCTGTGTGTAATCTCCTGCTCTGTGTCTCACACCTAGACTAGATATACAGACACATAACAGCAGGAGGTCTCAGCATTAGATTGTCTGTGCTGTGTGTAATCTCCTGCTCTGTGTCTCACACCTAGACTAGATATACAGACACATAACAGCAGGAGGTCTCAGCATTAGATTGTGCTGTGTGTAATCTCCTGCTCTGTGTCTCACACCTAGACTAGATATACAGACACATAACAACAGGAGGTCTCAGCATTAGATTGTCTGTGCTGTGTGTAATCTCCTGCTCTGTGTCTCACACCTAGACTAGATATACAGACACATAACAGCAGGAGGTCTCAGCATTAGATTGTCTGTGCTGTGTGTAATCTCCTGCTCTGTGTCTCACACCTAGACTAGATATACAGACACATAACAGCAGGAGGTCTCAGCATTAGATTGTCTGTGCTGTGTGTAATCTCCTGCTCTGTGTCTCACACCTAGACTAGATATACAGACACATAACAGCAGGAGGTCTCAGCATTAGATTGTCTGTGCTGTGTGTAATCTCCTGCTCTGTGTCTCACACCTAGACTAGATATACAGACACATAACAGCAGGAGGTCTCAGCATTAGATTGTCTGTGCTGTGTGTAATCTCCTGCTCTGTGTCTCACACCTAGACTAGATATACAGACACATAACAGCAGGAGGTCTCAGCATTAGATTGTCTGTGCTGTGTGTAATCTCCTGCTCTGTGTCTCACACCTAGACTAGATATACAGACACATAACAGCAGGAGGTCTCAGCATTAGATTGTCTGTGCTGTGTGTAATCTCCTGCTCTGTGTCTCACACCTAGACTAGATATACAGACACATAACAGCAGGAGGTCTCAGCATTAGATTGTCTGTGCTGTGTGTAATCTCCTGCTCTGTGTCTCACACCTAGACTAGATATACAGACACATAACAGCAGGAGGTCTCAGCATTAGATTGTCTGTGCTGTGTGTAATCTCCTGCTCTGTGTCTCACACCTAGACTAGATATACAGACACATAACAGCAGGAGGTCTCAGCATTAGATTGTCTGTGCTGTGTGTAATCTCCTGCTCTGTGTCTCACACCTAGACTAGATATACAGACACATAACAGCAGGAGGTCTCAGCATTAGATTGTCTGTGCTGTGTGTAATCTCCTGCTCTGTGTCTCACACCTAGACTAGATATACAGACACATAACAGCAGGAGGTCTCAGCATTAGATTGTCTGTGCTGTGTGTAATCTCCTGCTCTGTGTCTCACACCTAGACTAGATATACAGACACATAACAGCAGGAGGTCTCAGCATTAGATTGTCTGTGCTGTGTGTAATCTCCTGCTCTGTGTCTCACACCTAGACTAGATATACAGACACATAACAGCAGGAGGTCTCAGCATTAGATTGTCTGTGCTGTGTGTAATCTCCTGCTCTGTGTCTCACACCTAGACTAGATATACAGACACATAACAGCAGGAGGTCTCAGCATTAGATTGTCTGTACTGTGTGTAATCTCCTGCTCTGTGTCTCACACCTAGACTAGATATACAGACACATAACAGCAGGAGGTCTCAGCATTAGATTGTCTGTGCTGTGTGTAATCTCCTGCTCTGTGTCTCACACCTAGACTAGATATACAGACACATAACAGCAGGAGGTCTCAGCATTAGATTGTCTGTGCTGTGTGTAATCTCCTGCTCTGTGTCTCACACCTAGACTAGATATACAGACACATAACAGCAGGAGACCTCAGCATTAGATTGTCTGTGCTGTGTGTAATCTCCTGCTCTGTGTCTCACACCTAGACTAGATATACAGACACATAACAGCAGGATACCTCAGCATTAGATTGTCTGTGCTGTGTGTAATCTCCTGCTCTGTGTCTCACACCTAGACTAGATATACAGACACATAACAGCAGGATACCTCAGCATTAGATTGTCTGTGCTGTGTGTAATCTCCTGCTCTGTGTCTCACACCTAGACTAGATATACAGACACATAACAGCAGGAGGTCTCAGCATTAGATTGTCTGTGCTGTGTGTAATCTCCTGCTCTGTGTCTCACACCTAGACTAGATATACAGACACATAACAGCAGGAAGTCTCAGCATTAGATTGTCTGTGTTGTGTGTAATCTCCTGCTCTGTGTCTCACACCTAGACTAGATATACAGACACATAACAGCAGGTCTCAGCATTAGATTGCCTGTGCTGTGTTTAATCTCATGCTCTGTGTCTCACACCTAGACTAGATATACAGACACATAACAGCAGGATACCTCAGCATTAGATTGTCTGTGCTGTGTGTAATCTCCTGCTCTGTGTCTCACACCTAGACTAGATATACAGACACATAACAGCAGGAGGTCTCAGCATTAGATAGTGCTGTGTGTAATCTCCTGCTCTGTGTCTCACACCTAGACTAGATATACAGACACATAACAGCAGGAGGTCTCAGCATTAGATTGTCTGTGCTGTGTAATCTCCTGCTCTGTGTCTCACACCTAGACTAGATATACAGACACATAACAGCAGGAGGTCTCAGCATTAGATTGTGCTGTGTGTAATCTCCTGCTCTGTGTCTCACACCTAGACTAGATATACAGACACATAACAGCAGGAGGTCTCAGCATTAGATTGTCTGTGCTGTGTGTAATCTCCTGCTCTGTGTCTCACACCTAGACTAGATATACAGACACATAACAGCAGGAGGTCTCAGCATTAGATTGTCTGTGCTGTGTGTAATCTCCTGCTCTGTGTCTCACACCTAGACTAGATATACAGACACATAACAGCAGGAGGTCTCAGCATTAGATTGTCTGTGCTGTGTGTAATCTCCTGCTCTGTGTCTCACACCTAGACTAGATATACAGACACATAACAGCAGGAGGTCTCAGCATTAGATTGTCTGTGCTGTGTGTAATCTCCTGCTCTGTGTCTCACACCTAGACTAGATATACAGACACATAACAGCAGGAGGTCTCAGCATTAGATTGTCTGTGCTGTGTGTAATCTCCTGCTCTGTGTCTCACACCTAGACTAGATATACAGACACATAACAGCAGGAGGTCTCAGCATTAGATTGTCTGTGCTGTGTGTAATCTCCTGCTCTGTGTCTCACACCTAGACTAGATATACAGACACATAACAGCAGGAGGTCTCAGCATTAGATTGTCTGTGCTGTGTGTAATCTCCTGCTCTGTGTCTCACACCTAGACTAGATATACAGACACATAACAGCAGGAGGTCTCAGCATTAGATTGTCTGTGCTGTGTGTAATCTCCTGCTCTGTGTCTCACACCTAGACTAGATATACAGACACATAACAGCAGGAGGTCTCAGCATTAGATTGTCTGTGCTGTGTGTAATCTCCTGCTCTGTGTCTCACACCTAGACTAGATATACAGACACATAACAGCAGGAGGTCTCAGCATTAGATTGTCTGTGCTGTGTGTAATCTCCTGCTCTGTGTCTCACACCTAGACTAGATATACAGACACATAACAGCAGGAGGTCTCAGCATTAGATTGTCTGTGCTGTGTGTAATCTCCTGCTCTGTGTCTCACACCTAGACTAGATATACAGACACATAATAGCAGGAGGTCTCAGCATTAGATTGTCTGTGCTGTGTGTAATCTCCTGCTCTGTGTCTCACACCTAGACTAGATATACAGACACATAACAGCAGGAGGTCTCAGCATTAGATTGTCTGTGCTGTGTGTAATCTCCTGCTCTGTGTCTCACACCTAGACTAGATATACAGACACATAACAGCAGGAGGTCTCAGCATTAGATTGTCTGTGCTGTGTGTAATCTCCTGCTCTGTGTCTCACACCTAGACTAGATATACAGACACATAACAGCAGGAGGTCTCAGCATTAGATTGTCTGTGCTGTGTGTAATCTCCTGCTCTGTGTCTCACACCTAGACTAGATATACAGACACATAACAGCAGGAGGTCTCAGCATTAGATTGTCTGTGCTGTGTGTAATCTCCTGCTCTGTGTCTCACACCTAGACTAGATATACAGACACATAACAGCAGGAGGTCTCAGCATTAGATTGTCTGTGCTGTGTGTAATCTCCTGCTCTGTGTCTCACACCTAGACTAGATATACAGACACATAACAGCAGGAGGTCTCAGCATTAGATTGTCTGTGCTGTGTGTAATCTCCTGCTCTGTGTCTCACACCTAGACTAGATATACAGACACATAACAGCAGGAGGTCTCAGCATTAGATTGTCTGTGCTGTGTGTAATCTCCTGCTCTGTGTCTCGCACCTAGACTAGATATACAGACACATAATAGCAGGAGGTCTCAGCATTAGATTGTCTGTGCTGTGTGTAATCTCCTGCTCTGTGTCTCACACCTAGACTAGATATACAGACACATAACAGCAGGAGGTCTCAGCATTAGACTGTCTGTGCTGTATGTAATCTCCTGCTCTGTGTCTCACATCTAGACTAGATATACAGACACATAACATCAGGAGGTCTCAGCATTAGATTGTCTGTGCTGTGTGTAATCTCCTGCTCTGTGTCTCACACCTAGACTAGATATACATACACATAACAGCAGGAGGTCTCAGCATTAGATTGTCTGTGCTGTGTGTAATCTCCTGCTCTGTGTCTCACACCTAGACTAGATATACAGACACATAACAGCAGGGGGTCTCAGCATTAGATTGTCTGTGCTGTGTGTAATCTCCTGCTCTGTGTCTCACACCTAGACTAGATATACAGACACATAATAGCAGGAGGTCTCAGCATTAGATAGTGCTGTGTGTAATCTCCTGCTCTGTGTCTCACACCTAGACTAGATATACAGACACATACCAGCAGGAGGTCTCAGCATTAGATTGTCTGTGCTGTGTGTAATCTCCTGCTCTGTGTCTCACACCTAGACTAGATATACAGACACATAACAGCAGGAGGTCTCAGCATTAGATTGTCTGTGCTGTGTGTAATCTCATGCTCTGTGTCTCACACCTAGACTAGATATACAGACACATAACAGCAGGAGGTCTCAGCATTAGATTGTCTGTGCTGTGTGTAATCTCATGCTCTGTGTCTCACACCTAGACTAGATATACAGACACATAACAGCAGGAGGTCTCAGCATTAGATTGTCTGTGCTGTGTGTAATCTCTTGCTCTGTGTCTCACACCTAGACTAGATATACAGACACATAACAGCAGGAGGTCTCATCATTAGATTGCCTGTGCTGTGTTTAATCTCATGCTCTGTGTCTCACACCTAGACTAGATATACAGACACATAACAGCAGGAGGTCTCAGCATTAGATTGTCTGTGTTGTGTGTAATCTCCTGCTCTGTGTCTCACACCTAGACTAGATATACAGACACATAACAGCAGGAGACCTCAGCATTAGATTGTCTGTGCTGTGTGTAATCTCCTGCTCTGTGTCTCACACCTAGACTAGATATACAGACACATAACAGCAGGAGGTCTCAGCATTAGATTGTCTGTGCTGTGTGTAATCTCCTGCTCTGTGTCTCACACCTAGACTAGATATACAGACACATAACAGCAGGAGGTCTCAGCATTAGATTGTCTGTACTGTGTGTAATCTCCTGCTCTGTGTCTCACACCTAGACTAGATATACAGACACATAACAGCAGGAGGTCTCAGCATTAGATTGTCTGTGCTGTGTGTAATCTCCTGCTCTGTGTCTCACACCTAGACTAGATATACAGACACATAACAGCAGGAGGTCTCAGCATTAGATTGTCTGTGCTGTGTGTAATCTCCTGCTCTGTGTCTCACACCTAGACTAGATATACAGACACATAACAGCAGGAGGTCTCAGCATTAGATTGTCTGTACTGTGTGTAATCTCCTGCTCTGTGTCTCACACCTAGACTAGATATACAGACACATAATAGCAGGAGGTCCCAGCATTAGAGCAGGAGGTTACAATCAGCTCAAACATTCTGTGTCTCTGAGTTTAGTGGGGGATGGGGGTGGTGGTTTGGGCTCTCACCTTATACTCCAACAAAACACAGGAACCCCAACTCTGTATCAGGGCCCTCCAGTTCTCACAGTCTCTGGGAATTCGGAGAAACGGGGTAAACCTGAATCCAGGGTAAAAGTAATCCAAATGTACCCTGGGCACCCGCCTCCCAAATCACAGAATATCCTTTAGTTCCAGGGTCCATAATCAGGGGGAGGAGGCTGGCCTGCTGTCCTCTCCAATTACAAAAGTAACGGAGGCTTCCGTTACAATATTTATGATACAGGTGATAATGTAGAGACCCTGTGGGTTGAAATAAGGATTGGGGGAAAAAATTCTAAAAAAAACATTACTTGGAACATACTAAAATCCCCCCAACATTAGTGACATGGAGGAAACTCAACTACTAATGCAAATAGGAAAGGCTGCTAATAATAACAGAGCTGTATTTATGGGAGACTGCAACTACCCGACATAAACTGGGCCAATAAAACTAGTAATTCAGCTAAGGGGGATAGATTTTTAAATGTTCTCAGGGATAACTTCTTGTCACAATTAATAGAGGAGTCAACTGGGAATAAAGCTATTTTGGATTTAGTGCTATCAAACAGTACAGATATAATATCAAACAATACAGATATAATATCAAACGATACAGATATAATATCAAACGATACAGATATAATAACAAACAATACAGATATAATATCAGATGATACAGATATAATATCAAACGATACAGATATAATATCAAACGATACAGATATAATATCAAACGATACAGATATAATAACAAACAATACAGATATAATAACAAACAATACAGATATAATATCAAATGATACAGATATAATATCAAACAATACAGATATAATATCAAACGGTACAGATATAATATCAAACAATACAGATATAATATCAAACGGTACAGATATAATATCAAACAATACAGATATAATATCAAACGATACAGATATAATATCAAACGATACAGATATAATATCAAATGATACAGATATAATATCAAACAATACAGATATAATATTGAATATTGAAGTCAAAGAATATTTGAGTAACAGTGATCATAACATGGTCACATTTGAAATCACTTTCCATAAGCAGTGTCATAAGGGTTAAACTAAGACTTTTCATTTTAAGAAAACAACATTATATGATTTAAGGAAATCGTTAAATAACATAAATTGGGACATAGTATTCTGTAATAAAAATACAGAGGATAAATGGATAACATTTAAAATAAATACACACATCAACACATAACACAAGGTATAAAAGTAAAATAAATAAATCTAAGCCAATGTGGCTAAATAAAAATGTGTTACGAGAAATTAGGAAAAAAACATAGGGCATTTAAATTATTCAAAGAAAATAGTACAGACTCAACATACCAAATATATAAGGAATGTAACAAAGCATGCAAAAAAGCAAACAAATTAGTCAAAATTTAAAATGAAAGATTAATTGCAAAAGGCAAACAATAAAAGTTTTTTTATGTAGATAAATAGAAACATTTTTAAGAAGGATAATACTGATTTGACAAAGGTAATCAGTGTTCATTTTAAAATTTGTATTAATGACTTGGAGCAAGGATTAAATATCATCATCTCTATTTTTGCAGATGATACAAAGTTGTGTAAGGTCATTAGGTCAGGGAAGATGAACTTGCTTTAGAAGAATGGGCAGATAAATGGAAGGTTACAAGGTTAGAGTTAGTATACGGTTAGGGTTAGTATAAGGTTAGGGTTAGTATAAGGTTAGGGTTAGTATACGGTTAGGGTTAGCATACGGTTAGGGTTAGTATAAGGTTAGGGCTAGTACAAGGTTAGGGTTAAGGTTAGTATAAGGTTAGGGTAAGTATAAGTTTAGGGTTGGTATAAGGTTAGGGTTAGTATAAGGTTAGGGTTGGTATATGGTTAGGGTTGGTATACGGTTAGGATTAGTATACGGTTACGATTAGTATATGGTTCAGGTTAGTATATGGTTAGGGTTAGCATACGGTTAGGGTTAGTATAAGGTTAGGGCTAGTACAAGGTTAGGGTTAAGGTTAGTATAAGGTTAGGGTAAGTATAAGTTTAGGGTTGGTATAAGGTTAGTGTTAGAATAAGATAAGGGTTAGTATATGGTTAGGATTTGTATAAGTTTGGGTTAGTATACGGTTAGGATTAGTAAAAGGTTAGGGTTAGTATACGGTTCGGGTTAGTATAAGGTTAAACATAGGGATAGTATAAGTTAGGGTTAGTATAAGTTTATAATTAGTATATGGTTAGGGTTAAAGGGACAGTCAACACCAGAATTTTTGTTGTTTTAAAAGATAGATATTCCCTTAATTACCCATTCCCCAGTTTTGCATAACCAACAGTTATAATAATACACATTTTACCTTTGTGATTACCTTGTATCTAAGCCTCTGCAGACTGCCCCCTTATTTCAGTTCTTTTGACAGACTTGCATTTTAGTCAATCAGTGCTCACTCCTCGGTAAATTCACGTGCATGAGCTCAATGTTATCTATATGAAACACATGAACTAATGCCCTCTAGTGTTCAAAAATGGTCAAAATGCATTTAGATTAGAAGCAGCCTTCAAGGTCTAAGAAATTAGCATATGAACCTCCTAGGTTTAGCTTTCAACTAAGAATTACAAGAGTACAAAGTAAAATTGGTGATAAAAGTAAATTGGAAAGTTGTTTAAAATTACATGTCCTATTTGAACCATGAATGTTTTTTTTGGACTTGACTGTCCCTTTAAGGTTAGTATAAGGTTATGGTTAGTATAAGGTTAGGGTTAGTATAAGGTTAGGATTAGTACAAGGTTAGGATTAGTATACGGTTAGGGTTAGTATAAGTTTAGGGGTAGTATACATTTAGGGTTGGTAGAAGTTTAGGGTTGGTAGAAGTTTAGGGTTGGTATATGGTTAGGGTTAGTATACGGTTAGGGTTAGTATATGGTTAGGATTAGTATACGGTTAGGATTAGTATATGGTTAGGGTTAGCATAAGATTAGGGTTAGTATAAGTTTAGGGTTAAGTTTAGTATAAGGTTAGGGTAAGTATAAGTTTAGGGTTGGCATAAGGTTAGGGTTGGTATAAAGTTAGGGTTAGAATAAGGTTAGGGTTAGAAGATGGTTAGGATTTGTATAAGTTAGGGTTAGTATATGGTTAGGATAAGTATAAGGTTAGTATAGGGCTAGGGTTAGGGTTATTATAACGTTAGGGTAAGTATGCAGTTAGGGTTATTATAAAATTAGGACTAGGGTTACGATTAGTACACAATTAAGGTTAATATAAGGTTAGGGTTAGTATTAGGTTCAGGTTAGTATAAGGCTAGACTTAGGGATAGTATAAGTTAGGGTTAGTATAAGGTCAGGGTTAGTGTATGTTTAGGGTTAGTATAACTATAGGGTTAGTATAAGGTTAGGGTTAAGGTTAGTATAAGGTTATGGTTAGTATAAGGTTATGGTTAGTTTAAGGTTAGGATTAGTACAAGGTTAGAGTTAGTATACAGTTAGTATAAGTTTAGGAATAGTATAAGGTTAGGGTTAGTATACGGTTAGGATTAGTATATGTTAGGGTTAGTATACGGTTAGAGTTAGTATATGGTTAGGGTTAGCATAAGATTAGGGTTAGTATAAGGTTAGGCCTAGTACAAAGTTAGGGTTAAGGTTAGTATAAGGTTAGGGTAAGTATACGTCTAGGGTTGGTATAAAGTTAGGGTTAGTATAATGTTAGGGTTAGTATAAGGTTAGGAATAGTATAATGTTAGGGTTAGTGTAAGGTTAGGTTTAGTATAATGTTAGGGTTAGTATAAGGTTAGGGTTAGTATAAGGTTAGGGTTAGTATACCATTATAGAGTTTGTATAAGGTTAGGGTTAGTATAAGGTTAGTGTTAGTATATGGTGAGGGTTAGTATAATGTTAGGGTTAGTATACGGTCAGTGTTCGGTATAGTATCAGGTTAAAGTTAGTATATGGTTAGGGCTAGTATAAGGTTAGAATTAGTATAAAGTTAGGGCTAGTATAAGGTTAGAGGGAGGTTAATATAAGGCGAGGGTTACTATAAAGTTAGGGTTAGTATAAGGTTATTATATGGTTAGGGTTAATATAAGCTTGGATTAGTATACGGTTAGGGTTAATATAAGCTTGGATTAGTATACGGTTAGGGTTAATATAAGCTTGGATTAGTTTACGGTTAGGGTTAATATAAGTTTGGAGTAGTATACGGTTAAGGTTAGTATACGGTTAGGGTCAGTAAAAGTTTAGGGTTAGTATTAGGTTAGGGTTAGTACTAGGTTAGGGTTGGTAAGAGTTTATTATAAGGTTAGTGTTACTATAAGCTCATTGTTAGTATAAGGTTAAGGTTGGTATAAGGTTATTATAAGGTTAGTGTTACTATAAGATCAGTGTTAAAATTAGTATAAGGTTAGAGTTGGTATTTAGGTTAGGGTTAGTGTACAGTTATTGTTATTATAAGGTTTTGGTTAGGGTTAGTATAAGTTTAGGGTTAGTATAAGGTTAGAGTTAGGACTAGGGTTAGTGTACAGTTAGGGATATTATAACATTAGGGTTAGTATATGGTTAGGGTTATTATAAAGTTAGGGTTAGTATACAGTTAGGGTTATTATAAGGTTAGGACTAGGGTAAGAATTAGTATACAGTTAGTGTTTTGGGGTAATATAAGGTTAGGGTTAGTATTAGGTTAGATTTAGGACTAGTGTTAGGCTTAGTGTAGCGGAGAGGCAGTAGGATCCACAATATCTTTTAGTTAGGCAGAAACATCCTCATCTTAAAAATGTTGTCTAAATAATTCAGTCCAAGTTTAAGTCTAAATCAGCTATTTATTTTGCTTCTAGCCACTGCTTAAAACTGGTGCAACAACAACAACTGCTAACAACAACTGTCTTAGACTATACAGTTACTCAAAACTAACAGTTACTCAAAACTGAAGTTAACCCCTCCAGTACTGTTGGATTTGCATCCTGTACCTATAATGGGCACAGGGTGACTTAACATAATGCCTGAATCCATAATCCGTAGGGAGGTTGACAGAGGGGTCTGTCACATGGCCCCCTCCTGGTGGGACACTCCGGCAGATCCGGCTTGACCCTTTGGTGGGTCAACTTGGGGATGACCGGACTAGGAGGTGGTAGGAATGTCAGTTTGCCGGGACAATCCATCTACATTCCCGTTATGAGAGAGAATTTCTGTCCATATAAATAAGGGTTCAACTTCTTCAGTGCCCAGACCAGGGCTAAACATTCAAGTTTTTGTTTTCAGAGACGCTTCTTTCCAATTGGAGACAAATCTCATCAGCTTCTTTACGAGTTTTTTGTACCTGCTCTTTATAGGTATCCACAAGCCCTTCATACTGACGTAGGGTGCCCTTGAGTTGCTGCACCTCACTATGAGCCAGCGTCAGCTTCTCCTCCAGTGTTGCTAAGTTTGTCTTTAATGTTTCATGTTCCACTCTGAAGCTGGTATTTTCTGCGGTCTGTCGGTGCAGCTTGTCTAGCAGAGATTCCCGTTCTAAACGCGCTTTTTCCTCTGCGCTCCTCTTCTCTCCCGCTAGCACTGTTGCGTGATTGTTTAACATGACCATTTCATCCTCTACTTGACTCTTCTCCTTCATCAGTGCATTGTAACGGGACTTCCACGTATCAATAGCGGACAGAGATTTACTGAGCTCAGTGTCCTGGAGCTCAGCAGCAGGTGGGTCAGTCTCTGCAGCATGGATCTGGGCACGGGTAGTCACAGGGTTAACATCAGCGGGTCCCATGGGAGTGTAGGCAGAAACAAGGGGGGCCAAGTTATTTCCGAGGAGAACATCAGCTGGTAAGTCCTTCATGACCCCCACCTTTACATGTCTAGCGCCCACTCCCCAATCCAAATGTAACCCGTCAACAGGTAGGCGGAACACAGTGCCCCCTGCTACCCTCACAGCCACAGTGTCTCCGGTGTGCTGGTTCTCGGACACCAAGTTCTTTTGGCGCAAGGTCATGGTAGCACCAGTATCCCGTAGACCACTGACCTCCTTCCCATTCACTTTAACCAGTTGCCGGTGTTGTTGCCAGTTATCCTGGTGGGCAGCGTGCAGGGGTCTGCTTCATGTAGGATGCCCCAGCATTCTTCCTCCTCTATGCAGTGGGCAGCAGGCTGAGGGTTACGTGGGTTTCCGCCGGTGGGTCTTCTCCAGGACTGTGCTTGGTTCGCTGTGTTTAGGGGACACTCTGGTCTTTTGTGCCCTAGTTGCTTACATACAAACCACCGAATAGGCTGTGAGTAATCCCATGAGTTGAACCGGGCTGTCTGAGGATAGTTCATGGCTGACGGCGGTGTGGTATAGTGGTGCGCCGGGGGTTGGTAACTGGTAGCTGCTGGGGTGACTGTGGGTCTGTACTCCACTCTGGCAGGGATCTTAGTGGTAGCAGTGTCAAGTTTTCGGGCATCTGTATACTCATCTGCCAGGCGAGCAGCTTCATGTAGGGTGGAGGGTTTACGGTCCCGAACCCACTCTCTAACTCCTGCTGATAACTTGTCAAAGCAATGTTCCAACAGGAATAGCTGCAGCACCTCTTCCCCAGATACAGCTTGGCACCCCGCTATCCAGTGAGCTGCTGTGCGGTGCACCTTAAATACCCACTCGATGTAGGAATCTCCAGCTAGTTTAACAGTGTCTCTGAACCGTCTCCTGTATGCCTCCGGTGTAATCGCATACCTGGAGAGCAGAGCCTCTTTTACAACATTATAATCCCTGACTTCCTCATCTGGAATGGCCCGAAAAGCCTCGCTGGCCCGGCCAGATAATTTTCCGGATAATATCGTGACCCAGTCCAATGCGGGTACCTTGTGTAGTGCACATTGTTTCTCAAAATCCGCAAGGTACCCATCAATCTCTCCTTCTGTTTCAATGAAGTTTTTAAAAGCTGCAAAATGTACTTTTCTCTTTTCCACTGGGGTTGCTGTGACTTGGGCTGATGCAGCGCCGCTTTGGCGAAGTAGGTTGGCCTCCACGGCTGCTATGACCCGATCGATAATTTCGGCAGATGGGATGGGGCCATAATGTGCCAGTCTTATTTTAACCGCCCGGTCAAAGCTTGCTTCTTCAGGAGTTCTGTCTGATATGCTGGGCTTATTGATTCCTTCGGGCCCTGGTACTCCGTCCATCTCAGTCAGTATTGTAATAATCTCCCTCTTCAATAAGTCGCTTTTTTAAGTCCCGTAACAAGCAAACTGTGTTCTCTGTCAGTCTGCTCAGTCTGATTATTGCTGTGTGTGCAGTAACTCACAATTATTCCTTGAAGCAACACTTTCCCTTCTACTTTACTTTTCCCAGACTTAACAGTATAACAACTCACTGTACAGTTGTTCTAGCAGGTCTTTAAGGGTGTCTCTTTTCAGCCTTTCATACTGTATTCCCATTAGGTCCGGATGTGTAGTTGCTCTTCTGGGCTATGAGGACTAACCCGTCGCTTGCCACCAATTGTAGCCGAGAGGCAGTAGGATCCGCAATATCTTTTAGTTAGGCAGAGACATCTTCATCTTAAAAATGTCGTCTAAATAATTCAGTCCAAGTTTAAGTCTAAATCAGCTATTTATTTTGCTTCTAACCACTGCTTAAAAACTGGTGCACAACTACGACTGCTAAGAACAACTGTCTTAGACAATACAGTTACTCAAAACTAAAAGTTACTCAAAACTGAAGTTAACCCCTCCAGTACTGTTGGATTTGCACCCTGTACCTATAATGGGCACAGGGTGACTTAACATAATGCCTGAATCCATAATCCGTAGGGAGGTTGACAGAGGGGTCTGTCACACTTAGTATACAGTTAGGGTTATTATAACGTTGATTAGTATACATTTAGGGTTATTATAATGATAGAGTTAGTATACAGTTAGGGTTTTTATAACATTAGGGTTAGTATACAGTTAGGGTTATTATAAAGTAAGGACTAAGGTTAGGATTAGTAAACAGTTAGTGTTAGGGTTAATATAAGGTTAGGGTTAGTATAAGGTTATGGTTAGTGTAAGGTTAGAGTTAGGGATAGTATAAAGTTAGGGTTAGTATAAGGTTAGGGTTAGTATATGGTTAGGGTTAGTATAACTATAGGGTTAGTATACGGTTAGGGTTAAGGTTAGTATACGGTTAGGGTTAGTATAAGGTTAGGGTTAGTATAAGGTTAGGGTTGGTATAAGGTTAAGGTTGGTATAAGGTTAGGGTTGGTATACGGTTAGGGTTGGGATACGGTTAGGGTTGGGATACGGTTAGGGCTAGTACAAGTTTAGGTTTAAGATTAGTATAAGGTTAGGGTTGGTATAAGGTTAGGATTAGTATAAGGTTAGGGTTAGTATATAGTTAGGGTTAGTATAAGGTTAGGGTTAGAATATGGTTAGGATTAGTATAAGGTTAGGGTTAGTATAATGTTAGGGTTAGTATAAGGTTAGGAATAGCATAATGTTAGGGTTAGTATACCATAAGGGTTTGTATAAGGTTAGTATATGATTAGGGTTAGTATAAGGTTAGGGTTAGTATACAGTTAGTGTTAGGGATAGTATTAGGTTAGGGCTAGTATAAGGTTAGAATTAGGATTAGTATAAAGTAAGGGTTAGTATATGGTTAGACTCAGGGTTAATATAAGTTTAGGGTTAGTATAAAGTTAGGATTTCTATAAAGCTAGGGTTAGTATAAGGTTAGGGTTAGTATACGGTTAGGGTTACTATAAGGTTAGGTTTAGTATAAAGTTAGGGTTAGCATTCAGTTAGGGTTAGCATAAGGTTAGGGTTAGTATAAGGTTAGGGATAGTATTATGTTAAGATAAGTGTACGGTTAGTATAGTTAGGGTTGGTGTAAGGTTAGGTTTATTATAGGGCTAGAGATAGTATAAGGTTATGGTTAGTATAAGGCTAGGGTTATGGTTAGTATAAGGTTAGGATTAGTATAAGGTTAGGATTAGTATACGGTTAAGGTTAGTATAAGGTTAGTATACAGTTAGGGTTGAGTTTAGTATAAGGTTAGGATTAGTGTAAGGTAAGGGTTAGTATACAGTTAAGGTTAGTATAAGGTTAGGGTTAGTATAAGGTTAGAGGCAGGGTTAATATAAGGTGAGGGTTAGTATAAAGTTAGGGTTAGTATAAGGTTAAGGTTAGTATATGGTTAGAGTTAGTATAAGCTTATTGGTATATACTAGGTATACAATATCATTTATTATTATATCAGCAGTAATCTCCAGTAAAATGTTGGAGAACTTATCTTAAAAGTTGCCAACCAATAAAATGTATATACGTAACAAAAAATAATATTTATGCCTAAATTCTTGATTAGTTAAGTTTATAGACACATTGAATTATATTTATGTAGAAACTAGATTATGAATTAATTATACACGCTTATTCCGTTACAATATTCTATACAACAGATCATAAAAAATATAAAATCTTTAAAATTAACCTTACTCACAATGAATCACATTAAAATACCCCAATTGAGGATCCCAGAACAGTCTAAAATTATCCAGCTTAGTTCACTTCAATATCAGAATATGGACTATTGCTTTAACAATGCTTAATTAATAACTACAAGAGATTTAACCACAATAACCAATTTATCTACAGTTCTGCAAGAGTTCACAATAATGACTGACTTATAAATCTGGAGTGCAAATTCTTTTCTAGCAAATAAAATTATTTAGCATCAATATGACTAGTTCTAAACTACACAGGACTATGAATATTAACTTAAAATACCAAATATCCCTTTAAATCATGAGCTTCAATTAAACTATAGTTTTAGAATACCTTGATTTAACTATTAAAAGTATGAAACAGCCATTTATACATTAGAAATAAATCAATTTGGTGTTTCAGCTTTTCCAGATTAATTCAGTTCACCATCATATGAAGAGGTATATGCAATTCAGAGAATAAAAGGATTAGGCCCAATTTTGCTTATAGAGACTGTGTTCCAAAAGGCAGCCAGGTTATCAGTCAGTCAAAATTTCAGCAAAAGACCAAATACCTTTTTTCCCTCTTGCATGAGCTTTTATGTCAAGTCATAAAGCCCACCTCTGTTCAAATCATTGGTGAATATTCGGATACGCCCTTATCGAAGCTTGTCCCTTCATTGGCTGACTGGGAATACATGGTTATCTGACACTACAATCTCCCTTGGTTGCAATTCTCGCATAAACCACCAGAGGGTGAGATAGTGTTAAACATGAAAATGTGTTTAATGCCTGTTACTGCTTAATTGATATATCTCAATATGTTCATTAAACATACCTGTAATTCCCAGCACTAATAAATTATATGTTCAATATATATGGGATTATATAGTACTATTCAATGTGAGTATTTTCATACTAAACATGAGTATATCTCTAGTAATATTTTAAAAGATGCCTTTAAAGTTACATATTTATGAGTGGACTAGTAGTATGAATCAATAAAATATATTTATCTGACTTATTTTGTATATCAGTTCATTTGATATACTGGTACATATTTCATTTCCTAGTCACATCTTATATCATAGACATACATGAGCATTATAGTTATTTATTAATACATGTCTCAACAGTGTTTAAGACATGGACTAAACATCTATAATGCATTTATATATTAACTTATAGTATCTTATTTAGACCCTTCATCTTCACATCAGGTTCCTCCCTGTAATGTTCACTAGATTTCTGGAAAACAACGAAAAATGTATTTATTTTTAAATAACTTAAACATTTATACATACCAATGCAGTTATTTATTCAATTCACTTTATATCCAACACAGTATGTAACATGTGATGTATCTCTTAGATCATTATATATATTATTTAGGCAGTCTGCGGTATAAATTAATTTATCTAAGAACTATAAAGATAAGTTGCTATCAAAAGTACATAGGTTAAGATATTTTAAAATCTTAACTCTTAGGCTTTCAACTTCCCATATGTTAGCTGTAACATGAGTTCAGACGCCTATGTGTATTGTAACTCAGCAGGTACCAATTTACACCTAGATAAGAGCTATATCCTCTGAGGTTCTAGGTATACTCAAATATCAGATCAGACTAAGCGACTGTTGTCACCATAGGGGTCTGTGGTGATCTGATAGGAAACCTTTGAAAGCAATTCCTTTGATCTCTCCTGTGTGACCAAAAAAGGGGGGTTGGTCTGTTGTGGCTGTAGCCCACTCAACTCATGTCAAGAGAGATATTAGCTGACATAAAATATCAAAATGTATTTGATACATATGTAGTTTATTTAATGCTACTCACAGGTACCCTGACAAGCTTATGATTAGTTTATGTTTAGGGTTAGTATAAGTTTAGGGTTAGTATACAATTAGGGTTCAGGTTAGTAAAAGGTTAAGATTAGTATACAGTTAGGATCAGTATAAGTTTAGGGTTAGTATAAGGTTAGGGTTGGTATAAGGTTATTATATGGTTAGTGTTACTATAAGATCAGTGTTAGGGTTAGTATAAGGTTAGGGTTGGTATTTAGGTTATGGTTAGTGTACAGTTAGTGTTATTATAAGGTTTTGGTTAGGGTTAGTATGAGTTTAGGGTTAGTATAAGGTTACAGTTAGGACTAGGGTTATAGTTAGTATACAGTTAGGGTTATTATAACATTAGGGTTAGTATACAGTTAGGGTTAGTATAAGGTTAGGAGTAGGGTAAGAATTAGTATACAGTTAGTGTTTTTGGGGTAATATAAGGTTAGGGTTAGTATTACGTTAGGGTTAGTATACAGTTAGTGTTATTATAAGGTTTTAGTTAGGGTAAGTATAAGGTTAGTGTTAGTATAAGGTTAGAGTTAGGACTAGTGTTAGGCTTAGTATACAGTTAGGGCTGTTATAACGTTAGGGTTAGTATAAAGTTAGGGCTATTATAACATTAGGGTTAGTATACAGTTAGGGTTATTATAAAGTTAGGGTTAGTATACAGTTAGGGTTATTATAAGGTTAGGACTAGGGTAAGAATTAGTATACAGTTAGTGTTTTGGGGGTAATATAAGGTTAGGGTTATTATTAGGTTAGGGTTAGTATACAGTTAGTGTTATTATAAGGTTTTGGTTAGGGTTAGTATAAGGTCAGGGTTATATAAGGTTAGAGTTAGGACTAGTGTTAGGCTTAGTATACAGTTAGAGTTTTTAGAACATTAGGGTTAGTATGCAGTTAGGGTTATTTTAAAGTAAGGACTAAGGTTAGGATTAGTACACAGTGTTTAGGTTAATTTAAGGTTAGGGTTAGTATTAAGTTATGGTTAGTATAAGGTTAGATTTAGGAAAAGTATAAAGTTAGGGTTAGTATATGGTTAGGGTTAGTATAACTATAGGGTTAGTATACGGTTAGGGTTAAGGTTAGTATAAGGTTATGGTTAGTATACGGTTAGGGTTAGTATAAGATTAGAGTTAGTATAAGATTAGGGTTAGTATAAGGTTAGGGTTGGTATAAGGTTAGGGTTGTTATAAGGTTAGGGTTAGTATATGGTTAGGGTTAATATACGTTTAGGGTTAGAATAGGGTTAGAGTTAGTATAAGGTTAGGGCTAGTAAAAGGTTAGAGGTAGGGTAAGTATAAAGTTAGGGTTAGTATAAGGTTAGAGTCAGGGTTAATATAAATTTGGGGTTAGTATAAAGTTAGGGTTAGTGTATGGTTAGAGTTAGGGTTAGTATAAGGTTAGGTCAGTATATGGTTAGGGTTAGTATTAGGTTAAGATAGGTTTACAGTTAATATAAGGTTAGGGTTGGTATAAGGTTAGGTTTGATATAGGGTGAAAGATAGTATAAGGTTAGGGTTAGTATAAGGCTAGGATTAGTATAAGGTTAGGGTTAGTATATGGTTAAAGTTAGTATAAGGTTAGAATAAGGTTATGGTTAGTATACGGTTAAGGTTAGTATATGCTTAGGGTTAGTATAAGGTTAGGATTTGTATAAGGTTAGGGTTGGTATAAGGTTAGGGTTGCTATATGGTTAGGTTTAGTATATGGTTAGGGTTAATATACGGTTAGGGTTAGCATAAGGTTATGGTTAGTATAAGGTTAGGGCTAGTAAAAGGTTAGAGGTAGGGTTAGTATAAAGTCAGGGTTAGTATAAGGTTAGAGTCAGGGTTAATATAAGTTTAGGGTAAGTATAAAGTTATGGTTAGTGTATGGTTAGAGTCAGGGTTAGTATAAGGTTAGGGTTAGTATAGGTTAGGTTTGTATATGGTTAGGGTTAATATTAGGTTAAGATAGGTTTACAGTTAGTATAAGATTAAGATTAATATAAGGTTAGGTTTAGTATACAGTTAAAGTTAGTATAAGGTTAGAATAAGGTTATGGTTAGTATATGGTTAAGGTTAGTATATGCTTAGGGTTAGTATAAGGTTAGGATTTGTATAAGGTTACGGTTTGTATAAAGTTAGGGTTGGAATAAGCTTAGGGTTAGTATAGGGTTAGGTTTAGAATAAGGCTATGGTTAGTATACAGTAAGGGTTGAGTTTAGTATAAGGTTAGGATTAGTATAAGGTTAGGGTTAGTAAAAGGTTAGGATTTGTATAAGGTTAGGATTTGTATAAGGTTAGGGTTGGTATAAGGTTAGGGTTGCTTTATGGTTAGGGTTAGCATATGGTTAGGGTTAATATACGGTTAGGGTTAGCAAAAGGTTAGTATAAGGTTAGGGCTAGTAAAAGGTTAGAGGTAGGGTTAGTATATAGTCAGGGTTAGTATAAGGTTAGAGTCAGGGTTAATATAAGTGTAGGGTAAGTATAAAGTTAGGGTTAGTGTATGGTTAGAGTTAGGGTTAGTATAAGGTTAGGGTTAGTATAGGTTAGGTTAGTATATGGTTAGGGTTAATATTAGGTTAAGATAGGTTTACAGTTAGTATAAGATTAAGATTAGGATTAAGATTAATATAAGGTTAGGGTTAGTATACAGTTAAAGTTAGTATAAGGTTAGAATAAGGTTATGGTTAGCATATGGTTAAGGTTAGTATATGCTTAGGGTTAGTATAAGGTTAGGATTTGTTTAAGGTTACAGTCTGTATAAAGTTAGGGTTGGAATAAGGTTAGGGTTAGTATAGGGTTAGGGTTAGAATAAGGCTATGGTTAGTATACAGTAAGGGTTGAGTTTAGTATAAGGTTAGGATTAGTATAAGGTTAGGGTTAGTAAAGGTTAGGATTTGTATAAGGTTACGGTTAGTATAAGGTTAGGGATGGAATAAGGTTAGGGTTAGTATAGGGTTAGAATAAGGCTAGGGTAAGTATACAGTTAGGGTTGAGTTTAGTATAAGTTTAGGATTAGTATAAGGTTAGGGTTAGTATACGGTTAGAGTTAGTATAAGGTTAGGAGAAGTATAAGGTTAGAGTTAATATAAGGTTAGAGTTAGTATAAGGTTAGGATTAGTATAAGGTAAGGGTTAGTATATGGTTAGGAATAAGGTTGGTATAAGGTTAGGGTTAGTATAAGGTTAGGTTTAGTATAAGATTAGAGTTAAAATATGGTTAGGGTTTGTAAATGATTAGGATAAGGTTAGGATAAGTATAAGGTTAGCGTTAGTATACGGTTAGGGTTAAGGTTAGTATAAGGTTAGGGTTAGTATACAGTTAGGAATAAGGTTAGCATAAGGTTAAGTTTAGTATAAAGTTAGGGTTAGTATAAGATTAGGGTTAGTATAGCATTATGGATAAAATACGGTTAGGGTTAGTAAACGGTTAGGATAATGTTAGGGTTATGATTTTTCCCTTTTATCCCTGCTCCATATCTGTCCCCAGATAACATACAACAAAGTGTGTTATGCTGTATTATGCTAATACATAACACAGTAGTTAACTGCGTGCATTCCAGTAACGGAACAGGATTGGCTATCCAATTGCAGCATCTACATATGTGTTAATGCATTCAGAAAGATTTCACACTCAATATGTTACTTTTCTGAAAAGCTACAGCAGCATTTTATATTAATAATATGTCTCTGTGTGATACTGATCAAATTGCCATTTTGATACAGTTCAGATGGGTAAATTATTGTAATAGCTCTGATAGCAAAATACAGACAGTTTATAAGGTCTCACAAAGACAAAATGGGCTCGTCCGGGATTTGAACCCGGGACCTCTCGCACCCTAAGCGAGAATCATACCCCTAGACCAACGAGCCAGCTGTGTAGTCAGATGCCACATGTGCAGAAGCTACAGGCTGTATCATGTTACATTCCCAGTTCAGACGGCTGCTTGTGCTATAAGGGGAAGGAATATTACAGGAGCCCAGGCTGCCCTGCAGGGTAAAATAGCCAGCAGTTGTTATAGGCAGGTAACTGACCAGCAGTTGTTATAGGCAGGTAACTGACCAGCAGATACTATAGGCAGGTAACTGACCAGCAGTTGTTATAGGCAGGTAACTGACCAGCAGTTGTTATAGGCAGGTAACTGACCAGCAGTTGTTATAAGCAGGTAACTGACCAGAAGTTGTTATAGGCAGGTAACTGACCAGCAGTTGTTATAGGCAGGTAACTGACCAGCAGTTGTTATAGGCAGGTAACTGACCAGAAGTTGTTATAGGCAGGTAACTGACCAGCAGTTGTTATAGGCAGGTAACTGACCAACAGTTGTTATAGGCAGGTAACTGACCAGCAGATACTATAGGCAGGTAACTGACCAGCAGTTGTTATAGGCAGGTAACTGACCAGCAGTTGTTATAGGCAGATAACTGACCAGCAGTTGTTATAAGCAGGTAACTGACCAGAAGTTGTTATAGGCAGGTAACTGACCAGCAGTTGTTATAGGCAGGTAACTGACCAGCAGTTGTTATAGGCAGGTAACTGACCAGCAGTTGTTATAGGCAGGTAACTGACCAGCAGTTGTTATAGGCAGCTAACTGACCAGCAGTTGTTATAGGCAGGTAACTGACCAGCAGTTGTTATAGGAAGGTAACTGACCAGCAGTTGTTATAGGCAGGTAACTGACCAGCAGTTGTTATAGGCAGGTAACTGACCAGCAGTTGTTATAAGCAGGTAACTGACCAGAAGTTGTTATAGGCAGGTAACTGACCAGCAGTTGTTATAGGCAGGTAACTGACCAGCAGTTGTTATAGGCAGGTAACTGGCCAGTACTTGTTATAGGCAGGTAACTGACCAGCAGTTGTTATTGGCAGGTAATTGACCAGCAGTTGTTATAGGTAGGTAACTGACCAGCAGTTGTTATAAGCAGGTAACTGATCAGCAGTTGTTAGGATTAGTGTAAGGTAAGGGTTAGTATACAGTTAAGGTTAGTATAAGGTTAGGGTTAGTATAAGGTTAGAGGCAGGGTTAATATAAGGTGAGGGTTAGTATAAAGTTAGGGTTAGTATAAGGTTAAGGTTAGTATATGGTTAGAGTTAGTATAAGCTTATTGGTATATACTAGGTATACAATATCATTTATTATTATATCAGCAGTAATCTCCAGTAAAATGTTGGAGAACTTATCTTAGAAGTTGCCAACCAATAAAATGTATATACGTAACAAAAAATAATATTTAGGCCTAAATTCTTGATTAGATAAGTTTATAGACACATTGAATTATATTTATGTAGAAACTAGATTATGAATTAATTATACACGCTTATTCCGTTACAATATTCTATACAACAGATCATAAAAAATATAAAATCTTTAAAATTAACCTTACTCACAATGAATCACATTAAAATACCCCAATTGAGGATCCCAGAACAGTCTAAAATTATCCAGCTTAGTTCACTTCAATGTCAGAATATGGACTATTAGTTTAACAATGCTTAATTAATAACTACAAGAGATTTAACCACAATAACCAATTTATCTACAGTTCTGCAAGAGTTCACAATAATGACTGACTTATAAATCTGGAGTGCAAATTCTTTTCTAGCAAATAAAATTATTTAGCATCAATATGACTAGTTCTAAACTACACAGGACTATGAATATTAACTTAAAATACCAAATATCCCTTTAAATCATGAGCTTCAATAAAACTATAGTTTTAGAATACCTTGATTTAACTATTAAAAGTATGAAACAGCCATTTATACATTAGTAATAAACCAATTTGAGGTTTCAGCTTTTCCAGATTAATTCAGTTCACCATCATATGAAGAGGTATATGCAATTCAGAGAATAAAAGGATTTGGCCCAATTTTGCTCATAGAGACTGTGTTCCAAAAGGCAGCCAGGTTATCAGTCAGTCAAAATTTCAGCAAAAGACCAAATACCTTTTTTCCCTCTTGCATGAGCTTTTATCTCAAGTCATAAAGCCCACCTCTGTTCAAATCATTGGTGAATATTCGGATACGCCCTTATCGAAGCTTGTCCCTTCATTGGCTGACTGGGAATACATGGTTATCTGACACTACAATCTCCCTTGGTTGCAATTCTCGCATAAACCACCAGAGGGTGAGATAGTGTTAAACATGAAAATGTGTTTAATGCCTGTTACTGCTTAATTGATATATCTCAATATGTTCATTAAACATACCTGTAATTCCCAGCACTAATAAATTATATGTTCAATATATATGGGATTATATAGTACTATTCAATGTGAGTATTTTCATACTAAACATGAGTATATCTCTAGTAATATTTTAAAAGATGCCTTTAAAGTTACATATTTATGAGTGGACTAGTAGTATGAATCAATAAAATATATTTATCTGACTTATTTTGTATATCAGTTCATTTGATATACTGGTACATATTTCATTTCCTAGTCACATCTTATATCATAGACATACATGAGCATTATAGTTATTTATTAATACATGTCTCAACAGTGTTTAAGACATGGACTAAACATCTATAATGCATTTATATATTAACTTATAGTATCTTATTTAGACCCCTCATCTTCACATCAGGTTCCTCCCTGTAATGTTCACTAGATTTCTGGAAAACAACGAAAAATGTATTTATTTTTAAATAACTTAAACATTTATACATACCAATGCAGTTATTTATTCAATTCACTTTATATCCAACACAGTATGTAACAGTTAGGGTTAGTATACAGTTAGGGTTAGTATAAGGTTAGGAGTAGGGTAAGGATTAGTATACAGTTAGTGTATTTGGGGTAATATAAGGTTAGGGTTAGTATTACGTTAGGGTTAGTATACAGTTAGTGTTATTATAAGGTTTTGGTTAGGGTAAGTATAAGGTTAGCGTTAGTATAAGGTTAGAGTTAGGACTAGTGTTAGGCTTAGTATACAGTTAGGGTTGTTATAACGTTAGGGTTAGTATAAAGTTAGGGCTATTATAACATTAGGGTTAGTATACAGTTAGGGTTATTATAAAGTTAGGGTTAGTATACAGTTAGGGTTATTATAAGGTTAGGACTAGGGTAAGAATTAGTATACAGTTAGTGTTTTGGGGGTAATAGAAGGTTAGGGTTAGTATTAGGTTAGGGTTAGTATACAGTTAGTGTTATTATAAGGTTTTGGTTAGGGTTAGTATAAGGTCAGGGTTATATAAGGTTATAGTTAGGACTAGTGTTAGGCTTAGTATACAGTTAGAGTTTTTAGAACATTAGGGTTAGTATGCAGTTAGGGTTATTTTAAAGTAAGGACTAAGGTTAGGATTAGTACACAGTTAGTGTTAGGGTTAATCTAAGGTTAGGGTTAGTATTAAGTTATGGTTAGTATAAGGTTAGAGTTAGGAAAAGTATAAAGTTAGGGTTAGTATATGGTTAGGGTTAGTATAACTATAGGGTTAGTATACGGTTAGGGTTAAGGTTAGTATAAGGTTATGGTTAGTATACAGTTAGGGTTAGTATAAGACTAGAGTTAGTATAAGTTTAGGGTTAGTATAAGGTTAGGGTTGCTATAAGGTTAGGGTTAGTATATGGTTAGGGTTAATATACGGTTAGGGTTAGAATAGCGTTAGGGTTAGTATAAGGTTAGGGTTAGTAAAAGAATATAGGTAGGGTTAGTATAAAGTTAGGGTTAGTATAAGGTTAGAGTCAGGGTTAATATAAATTTGGGGTTGTATAAAGTTAGGGTTAGTGTATGGTTAGAGTTAGGGTTAGTATAAGGTTAGGGTTAGTGTATGGTTAGGGTTAGTATTAGGTTAAGATAGGTTTACAGTTAATATAAGGTTAGGTTTGATATAGGGTGAAAGATAGTATAAGGTTAGGGTTAGTATAAGGCTAGGATTAGTATAAGGTTAGGGTTAGTATATGGTTAAAGTTAGTATAAGGTTAGAATAAGGTTATGGTTAGTATACGGTTAAGGTTAGTATATGCTTAGGGTTAGTATAAGGTTAGGATTTGTATAAGGTTAGGGTTGGTATAAGGTTAGGGTTGCTATATGGTTAGGTTTAGTATATGGTTAGGGTTAATATACAGTTAGGGTTAGCATAAGGTTATGGTTAGTATAAGGTTAGGGCTAGTAAAAGGTTAGAGGTAGGGTTAGTATAAAGTCAGGGATAGTATAAGGTTAGAGTCAGGGTTAATATAAGTTTAGGGTAAGTATAAAGTTATGGTTAGTGTATGGTTAGAGTCAGGGTTAGTATAAGGTTAGGGTTAGTATAGGTTAGGTTAGTATATGGTTAGGGTTAATATTAGGTTAAGATAGGTTTACAGTTAGTATAAGATTAAGATTAATATAAGGTTAGGTTTAGTATACAGTTAAAGTTAGTATAAGGTTAGAATAAGGTTATGGCTAGTATATGGTTAAGGTTAGTATATGCTTAGGGTTAGTATAAGGATAGGATTTGTATAAGGTTACGGTTTGTATAAAGTTAGGGTTGGAATAAGCTTAGGGTTAGTATAGGGTTAGGGTTAGAATAAGGCTATGGTTAGTATATAGTAAGGGTTGAGTTTAGTATAAGGTTAGGATTAGTATAAGGTTAGGGTTAGTAAAAGGTTAGGATTTCTATAAGGTTAGGATTTGTATAAGGTTAGGGTTGGTATAAGGTTAGGGTTGCTATATGGTTAGGGTTAGTATATGGTTAGGGTTAATATACAGTTAGGGTTAGCATAAGGTTAGTATAAGGTTATTGCTAGTAAAAGGTTAGAGGTAGGGTTAGTATAAAGTCAGGGTTAGTATAAGGTTAGAGTCAGGGTTAATATAAGTGTAGGGTAAGTATAAAGTTAGGGTTAGTGTATTGTTAGAGTCAGGGTTAGTATAAGGTTAGGGTTAGTATAGGTTAGGTTAGTATATGATTAGGGTTAATATTAGGTTAAGATAGGTTTACAGTTAGTATAAGATTAAGATTAGGATTAAGATTAATATAAGGTTAGGGTTAGTATACAGTTAAAGTTAGTATAAAGTTAGAATAAGGTTATGGTTAGTATATGGTTAAGGTTAGTATATGCTTAGGGTTTGTATAAGGTTAGGATTTGTTTAAGGTTACAGTTTGTATAAAGTTAGGGTTGGAATAAGGTTAGGGTTAGTATAGGGTTAGGGTTAGAATAAGGCTATGGTTAGTATACAGTAAGGGTTGAGTTTAGTATAAGGTTAGGGTTAGTAAAAGGTTAGGATTTGTATAAGGTTACGGTTAGTATAAGGTTAGGGTTGGAATAAGGTAAGGGTTAGTATAGGGTTAGAATAAGGCTAGGGTAAGTATACAGTTAGGGTTGAGTTTAGTATAAGTTTAGGATTAGTATAAGGTTAGGGTTAGTATACGGTTAGAGTTAGTATAAGGTTAGGAGAAGTATAAGGTTAGAGTTAGTATAAGGTTAGAGTTAGTATAAGGTTAGGATTAGTATATGGTAAGGGTTAGTATATGGTTAGGAATAAGGTTGGTATAAGGTTAGGGTTAGTATAAGGTTAGGTTTAGTATAAGATTAGAGTTAAAATATGGTTAGGGTTTGTAAATGATTAGGATAAGGTTAGGATAAGTATAAGGTTAGTGTTAGTATACGGTTAGGGTTAAGGTTAGTATAAGGTTAGGGATAGTATACAGTTAGGAATAAGGTTAGCATAAGGTTAAGTTTAGTATAAAGTTAGGGTTAGTATAAGATTAGGGTTAGTATAGCATTAGGGATAATATATGGTTAGGGTTAGTAAACGGTTAGGATAATGTTAGGGTTATGATTTTTCCCTTTTATCCCTGCTCCATATCTGTCCCCAGATAACATACAACAAAGTGTGCTATGCTGTATTATGCTAATACATAACACAGTAGTTAACTGCGTGCATTCCAGTAACGGGACAGGATTGGCTATCCAATTGCAGCATCTACATATGTGTTAATGCATTCAGAAAGATTTCACACTCAATATGTTACTTTTCTGAAAAGCTACAGCAGCATTTTATATTAATAATATGTCTCTGTGTGATACTGATCAAATTGCCATTTTGATACAGTTCAGATGGGTAAATTATTGTAATAGCTCTGATAGCACAATACAGTTTATAACGTCTCACAAAGACAAAATGGGCTCGTCCGGGATTTGAACCCGGGACCTCTCGCACCCTAAGTGAGAATCATACCCCTAGACCAACGAGCCAGCTGTGAGCAAATATTGGCAGTTGTTTAGTCAGATGCCACATGTGCAGAAGCTACAGGCTGTATCATGTTACATTCCCAGTTCAGATGGCTGCTTGTGCTATAAGGGGAAGGAATATTACAGGAGCCCAGGCTGCCCTGCAGGGTAAAATAGCCAGCAGTTGTTATAGGCAGGTAACTGACCAGCAGTTGTTATAGGCAGGTAACTGACCAGCAGATACTATAGGCAGGTAACTGACCAGCAGTTGTTAGAGGCAGGTAACTGACCAGCAGTTGTTATAGGCAGGTAACTGACCAGCAGTTGTTATAAGCAGGTAACTGACCAGAAGATGTTATAGGCAGGTAACTGACCAGCAGTTGTTATAGGCAGGTAACTGACCAGAAGTTGTTATAGGCACGTAACTGACCAGCAGTTGTTATAGGCAGGTAACTGACCAGCAGTTGTTATAGGCAGGTAACTGACCAGCAGTTGTTATAAGCAGGTAACTGACCAGAAGTTGTTATAGGCAGGTAACTGACCAGCAGTTGTTATAGGCAGGTAACTGACCAGCAGCTGTTATAGGCAGGTAACTGACCAGCAGTTGTTATAGGCAGGTAACTGACCAGCAGTTGTTATAAGTAGGTAACTGATCAGCAGTTGTTATAGGCAGGTAACTGACCAGCAGTTGTTATAGGCAGGTAACAGACCAGAAGTTGTTATAGACAGGTAACTGACCAGCAGTTGTTATAAGCAGGTAACTGACCAGCAGTTGTTATAGGCAGGTAACTGACCAGCAGTTGTTATAGGCAGGTAACTGACCAGCAGTTGTTATAAGCAGGTAACTGACCAGCAGTTGTTATAGGCAGGTAACTGACCAGCAGTTGTTATAGGCAGGTAACTGACCAGAAGTTGTTATAGGCACGTAACTGACCAGCAGTTGTTATAGGCAGGTAACTGACCAGCAGTTGTTATAGACAGGTAACTAACCAGCAGTTGTTATAAGCAGGTAACTGACCAGAAGTTGTTATAGGCAGGTAACTAACCAGAAGTTGTTATAGGCAGGTAACTGACCAGCAGTTGTTATAGGCAGGTAACTGACCAGCAGTTGTTATAAGCAGGTAACTGATCAGCAGTTGTTATAGGCAGGTAACTGACCAGCAGTTGTTATAGGCAGGTAACAGACCAGAAGTTGTTATAGACAGGTAACTGACCAGCAGTTGTTATAAGCAGGTAACTGACTAGCAGTTGTTATAGGCAGGTAACTGACCAGCAGTTGTTATAGGCAGGTAACAGACCAGAAGTTGTTATAAGCAGGTAACTGGCCAGCAGTTGTTATAGGCAGGTAACTGACCAGCAGTTGTTATAGGCAGGTAACTGACCAGCAGTTGTTATAGACAGGTAACTGACCAGCAGTTGTTATAAGCAGGTAACTGGCCAGCAGTTGTTATAGGCAGGTAACTGACCAGCAGTTGTTATAGACAGGTAACTGACCAGCAGTTGTTATAAGCAGGTAACTGGCCAGCAGTTGTTATAGGCAGGTAACTGACCAGCAGTTTTTATAGACAGGTAACTGACCAGCAGTTGTTATAGACAGGTAACTGACCAGCAGTGTTTATAGGCAGGTAACTGACCAGCAGTTGTTATAGACAGGTAACTGACCAGCAGTTGTTATAGGCAGGTAACTGACCAGCAGTTGTTATAGACAGGTAACTGACCAGCAGTTGTTATAAGCAGGTAACTGGCCAGCAGTTGTTATAGACAGGTAACTGACCAGCAGTTGTTATAAGCAGGTAACTGGCCAGCAGTTGTTATAGGCAGGTAACTGACCAGCAGTTGTTATAGACAGGTAACTGACCAGCAGTTGTTATAGACAGGTAACTGACCAGCAGTGTTTATAGGCAGGTAACTGACCAGCAGTTGTTATAGACAGGTAACTGACCAGCAGTTGTTATAGGCAGGTAACTGACCAGCAGTTGTTATAGGCAGGTAACTGACCAGCAGTTGTTATAGACAGGTAACTGACCAGCAGTTGTTATAAGCAGGTAACTGGCCAGCAGTTGTTATAGCCAGGTAACTGACCAGCAGCTGTTATAGACAGGTAACTGACCAGCAGTTGTTATAGACAGGTAACTGACCAGCAGTGTTTATAGGCAGGTAACTGACCAGCAGTTGTTATAGACAGGTAACTGACCAGCAGTTGTTATAGGCAGGTAACTGACCAGAAGTTGTTATAGACAGGTAACTGACCAGCAGTTGTTATAGGCAGGTAACTGACCAGCAGTTGTTATAGGCAGGTAACAGACCAGAAGTTGTTATAGGCAGGTAACTGATCAGCAGTTGTTATAGACAGGTAACTGACCAGAAGTTGTTATAGACAGGTAACTGACCAGAAGTTGTTATAGACAGGTAACTGAACAGCAGTTGTTATAGGCAGGTAACTGATCAGCAGCTGTTATAGGCAGGTAACTGACCAGCAGTTCTTATAGGCAGGTAACAGAACAGCAGTTGTTATAGGCAGGTAACTGAACAGCAGCTGTTATAGGCAGGTAACTGATCAGCAGCTGTTATAGGCAGGTTACTGACCAGAAGTTGTTATAGGCAGGTAACTGAATAGCAGTTGTTATAGGCAGGTAACTGAATAGCAGTTGTTATAGGCAGGTAACTGACCAGCAGTTGTTATAGGCAGGTAACTGAACAGCAGTTGTTATAGACAGCTAACAGAACAGCAGTTGTTATAGGCAGGCAAGTGATTAGCAGCTGTTATAGGCAGGTAACTGACCAGCAGCTGTTATAGGCAGGTAACTGACCAGCAGTTGTTATAGGTAGGTAACAGAACAGCAGTTGTTATAGGCAGGCAAGTGAACAGCAGTTGTTATAGGCAGGTAACTGACCAGCAGTTGTTATAGACAGGTAACTGACCAGAAGTTGTTATAGACAGGTAACTGAACAAAAGTTGTTATAGACAGGTAACTGACGAGAAGTTGTTATAGACAGGTAACTGACGAGAAGTTGTTATAGGCAGGTAACTGAACAGCAGTTGTTATAGGCAGGTAACTGACCACAAGTTGTTATAGGCAGGTAACTGAACATCAGTTGTTATAGGCAGGTAACTGATCAGCAGCTGTTATAGGCAGGTAACAGAACAGCAGTTGTTATAGGCAGGTAACTGAGCAGCAGTTGTTATAGGCAGGTAACTGAACAGCAGTTGTTATAGGCAGGTAACTGATCAGCAGCTGTTATAGGCAGGTAACTGACCAGCAGTTGTTATAGGCAGGTAACAGAACAGCAGTTGTTATAGGCAGGTAACTGAACAGCAGTTGTTATAGGCAGGTAACTGATCAGCAGCTGTTATAGGCAGGTAACTGACCAGAAGTTGTTATAGGCAGGTAACTGAATAGCAGTTGTTATAGGCAGGCAACTGAACAGCAGTTGTTATAGGCAGGTAACTGAACAGTAGTTGTTATAGGCAGGTAACTGATCAGCAGCTGTTATAGGCAGGTAACTGACCAGCAGTTCTTATAGGCAGGTAACAGAACAGCAGTTGTTATAGGAAGGTAACTGAACAGCAATTGTTATAGGCAGGTAACTGAACAGCAGCTGTTATAGGCAGGTAACTGACCAGCAGCTGTTATAGGCAGGCAACTGAACAGCAGTTGTTATAGGCAGGTAACTGACCAGCAGCTGTTATAGGCAGGTAACTGACCAGCAGCTGTTATAGGCAGGTAACTGACCAGCAGTTGTTATAGGCAGGTAACTGACCAGCAGTTGTTATAGGCAGGCAACTGAACAGCAGTTGTTATAGGCAGGTAACTGACCAGCAGTTGTGATATGCAGGTAACTGACCAGCAGTTATTATAGACAGGTAACTGACCAGAAGTTGTTATAGACAGGTAACTGACCAGAAGTTGTTATAGACAGGTAACTGACCAGAAGTTGTTATAGGCAGGTAACTAAACAGCAGTTGTTATAGGCAGGTAACTGACCACAAGTTTTTATAGGCAGGTAACTGAACAGCAGTTGTTATAGGCAGGTAACTGTTTCGGTTGCCTCCAGGCTGGCTGGAAGTTGGACCGTAGAAAAGGATGCTCCTAGCGCTCACCAAAGGATCATCAGCACCGTAGACACCATAGACTACTGCGTAGCCACCATAAGTAATGCAGACTCTACGAACCACCGCTGCTGGGCTGGTATCTCGCCGTCTGCTCTGCGCCCTGGACCTACGACCAGGCTCCAGTAGGTGAACCTCTTCCTTCTGTAGCGTGAAGCAGGATCAGGAACAAGAGCTCTTACAAGAGCTCAGTAGCTAAGGGAGTATATAGAGCATAGCAATCCCTGTAGTGATTATAGCTGTCCCCTACAAACATGAGTCAAAGCTGCAAGTTAGAGGGTCAGAATAGGTCTGATGTGCTGGAACACACAGCCTGCTTTTTATTGAGGTTACATGAAAAAAGGACACTCTCAGGGGGAGGCATAAAATCCCCAATCACACATTTGATACATTTAGATAGAGAGGCAACGCCCTTTGACAGGCCATAGTAGAATTACATTTCTTCAGCAGATAACAAGTTTAAACACAAGAAAACACTGCAGTCCACCTTATCACTAGCAGTCTGATTAGACAATGGGAATGTTTATCACTAAACTTAATTAGAGCTGATCCTAGCAAACTTGTATTTAGAATAGGTTCTTGAAGCTGAACAAAATTAACTCTTAATGGCACACAATGAAAACTAATGCTTTTGTAACAGTGCTCCCTTTCTGTGGAACACTCTGCCTGTGTGGCACTTGGTTCAGCATGCCCCATTCACTGAACTAAGTGGGAGAAGCCAGGGACAAGTTATTTTACAGGTCTGGGGACATAGTCTTAAAGGGGCATTGTTCACCAAAGTCACAATATGTCCCCAGACGGTTCTTAAAGGGCCATACACACCCAACAAAAGTCAATATGTTTTCAGGGGCACAATCTTCCAGGGGCCATAGTCATGAGGAAGGAGGCTGGCAAATAGGCTTCTCCAAAATCCAGGGAAGCAGGGCAATTTTCCATTTAAAGGGCCAGTTACAAATAGCAGTTTGTAACATATCTCCCCTTTTGGAGGGAGACTAACCAGGCACCTGACCTTCTGTCGGTCAGTGCCTAAGTTAGTCTCGCAACCCACCCACAAATAAACATTAGCAGCAAAGTAGACCCCCCACAATAAGTAGTACTGGCCTGTAGGTTCCAGGTTGTAGGATGAAAGTGTAGCATCCTCGGCCTTCCTGGCGCAGCTGGGCAAATAGCTGGTGGTACTTGGGGGGCAGAGGCCAGCGGCACTCTGCCCTGGTGCCAGCGCTTCTGCTGGGGTGAGGGGTTTGCAGGCCAGTCCTTTAACAAGGGGGTCTGTAGGGCAGAGGCCAGCAGTGCTCTGTCCTGATGCCAGCTCTTCTGCTGGGGGAATTGGGGCATAGTCCTGCCCGGTGGCAAAGGGAACGTGGGGGTCAGTGGGGGTTAACATCTCCACTGTTAACCCTGGGCCCAAGTTAGGAGTTAGCTGGGGAGGGGGAGATTGGCTTACCTCCTCCTCCTGATACTCCGGTGGCCATTGGGAAGGGAGGTCGATGCTCTCCGCTCCCTGTGGAACATGCTGCGGCTGGGGAGAGAGACCGGTTGTCTCTACTCCCTGGAAGGCACACTCCGGCTGGGGAGGGAGGTCGATGCTCTCCCCTCCCTGTAGCTGGGTCTGTCGCTGGGGATCTGGGCCACCTGCCCAGCATCCCTGTAGGGCCGGTAGAGAGACTGCGGTCCCATCTCCACCTGCCTGCTGGGGGTCCTCCCAGGACCAGTCTATGAGGCCTGCTGCCTCTGGTATCTCTGGTTGGGGTTGGGGAAGGAGACCGGTTGTCTCTTCCCTCTGCACGGTATACTGCCGCTGGGGAGGGAGGTCGCTGCTCTCCTCTCCCTGTAACTCACTTTCTCGCTGGAGACCAGGTGTCCATACCCTCAAACTCCACAGTTGGCGCTCAAAGGCTCGTGCCGCTTCGTTCTCAGTATCCAATTCCCGGATGATGCGACTGACTACCTCCTGCGCAGGGTCTGGACCATATCGGACTAGCCGCCTCTTTACCTCTGGAACGAAATCAGCGCCCTCATAGCGACGGATCCGGTTGAGGTGCTCTTCACAGGGTTCTGACCAGTATCTTGTCAGCTCCATGCTGCTGTAGGTAGGGACGCTGCGCAGTGGCTAGCGTTGCCCTCAATAACTCTCCTACGATACCAGTGCTGTTGGGGTGCTTCTCCTTGCGCTAGGACGCCATCCCACCACTGCTGCCAAATGTTACAGTTGCCTCCAGGCTGGCTGGAGAGTTGGACCATAGAAAAGGATGCTCCTAGCGCTCACCAAAGGATCATCAGCACCGTAGACTCTACGAACCACCGCTGCTGGGCTGGTATCTCACCGTCTGCTCTGCGCCATGGACCTACGACCAGGCTCCAGTAGGTGAACCTCTTCCTTCTGTAGCGTGAAGCAGGATCAGGAACATGAGCTCTTACAAGAGCTCAGTAGGTAAGGGAGTATATAGAGCATAGCAATCCCTGTAGTGATTATAGCTGTCCCCTACAAACATGAGTCAAAGCTGCAAGTTAGAGGGTCAGAATAGGTCTGATGTGCTGGAACACACAGCCTGCTTTTTATTGAGGTTACATGCAAAAAAGACACTCTCAGGGGGAGGCATAAAATCCCCAATCACACATTTGATACATTTAGATAGAGAGGCAACGCCCTTTGACAGGCCATAGTAGAATTACATTTCTTCAGCAGATAACAAGTTTAAACACAAGAAAACAATGCAGTCCACCTTATCACTAGCAGTCTGATTAGACAATGGGAATGTTTATCACTAAACTTAATTAGAGCTGATCCCAGCAAACTTGTATTTAGAATAGGTTCTTGAAGCTGAACAAAATTAACTCTTAATGGCACACAATGAAAACGAATGCTTTTGTAACAGTGCTCCCTTTCTGTGGAACACTCTGCCTGTGTGGCACTTGGTTCAGCATGCCCCATTCACTGAACCAAGTGGGAGAAGCCAGGGACAAGTTATTTTACAGGTCTGGGGACATAGTCTTAAAGGGGCATTGTTCACCAAAGTCACAATATGTCCCCAGACGGTTCTTAAAGGGCCATACACACCCAACAAAAGTCAATATGTTTTCAGGGGCACAATCTTCCAGGGGCCATAGTCATGAGGAAGGAGGCTGGCAAATAGGCTTCTCCAAAATCCAGGGAAGCAGGGCAATTTTCCATTTAAAGGGCCAGTTACAAATAGCAGTTTGTAACATATCTCCCCTTTTGGAGGGAGACTAACCAGGCACCTGACCTTCTGTCGGTCAGTGCCTAAGTTAGTCTCGCAACCCACCCACAAATAAACATTAGCAGCAAAGTAGACCCCCCACAATAAGTAGTACTGGCCTGTAGGTTCCAGGTTGTAGGATGAAAGTGTAGCATCCTCGGCCTTCCTGGCGCAGCTGGGCAAATAGCTGGTGGTACTTGGGGGGCAGAGGCCAGCGGCACTCTGCCCTGGTGCCAGCGCTTCTGCTGGGGTGAGGGGTTTGCAGGCCAGTCCTTTAACAAGGGGGTCTGTAGGGCAGAGGCCAGCAGTGCTCTGTCCTGATGCCAGCTCTTCTGCTGGGGGAATTGGGGCATAGTCCTGCCCGGTGGCAAAGGGAACGTGGGGGTCAGTGGGGGTTAACATCTCCACTGTTAACCCTGGGCCCAAGTTAGGAGTTAGCTGGGGAGGGGGAGATTGGCTTACCTCCTCCTCCTGATACTCCGGTGGCCATTGGGAAGGGAGGTCGATGCTCTCCGCTCCCTGTGGAACATGCTGCGGCTGGGGAGAGAGACCGGTTGTCTCTACTCCCTGGAAGGCACACTCCGGCTGGGGAGGGAGGTCGATGCTCTCCCCTCCCTGTAGCTGGGTCTGTCGCTGGGGATCTGGGCCGCCTGCCCAGCATCCCTGTAGGGCCGGTAGAGAGACTGCGGTCCCATCTCCACCTGCCTGCTGGGGGTCCTCCCAGGACCAGTCTATGAGGCCTGCTGCCTCTGGTATCTCTGGTTGGGGTTGGGGAAGGAGACCGGTTGTCTCTTCCCTCTGCACGGTATACTGCTGCTGGGGAGGGAGGTCGCTGCTCTCCTCTCCCTGTAACTCACTTTCTCGCTGGAGACCAGGTGTCCATACCCTCAAACTCCACAGTTGGCGCTCAAAGGCTCGTGCCGCTTCGTTCTCAGTATCCAATTCCCGGATGATGCGACTGACTACCTCCTGCGCAGGGTCTGGACCATATCGGACTAGCCGCCTCTTTACCTCTGGAACGAAATCAGCGCCCTCATAGCGACGGATCCGGTTGAGGTGCTCTTCACAGGGTTCTGACCAGTATCTTGTCAGCAGTTGTTATAGGCAGGTAACTGAACAGCAGTTGTTATAGGCAGGTAACTGACCAGCAGTTTTTATAGGCAGTTTTTATAGGCAGGGAACTGAACAGCAGTTGTTATAGGCAGGTAACTGAACAGCAGTTTTTATAGGCAGGTAACTGAACAGCAGTTGTTATAGGCAGGTAACTGAACAGCAGTTGTTATAGGCAGGTAACTGACCAGCAGTTGTTATAGGCAGGTAGCAGAACAGCAATTGTTATAGGCAGGTAACTGACCAGAAGTTGTCATAGGCAGGTAACTGAACAGCAGTTGTTATAGGCAGGTAACAGAACAGCAATTGTTATAGGCAGGTAACTGACCAGAAGTTGTTATAGGCAGGTAACTGAACAGCAGTTGTTATAGGCAGGTAACTAAACAGCAGTTGTTATATGCAGGTATCTGACCAGAAGTTGTTATAGGCAGGTAACTGACCAGCAGTAGATATAAGCAGGTAACTGAGCAGCAGATGCTATAGGCAGGTAACTGACCAGAAGTTGTTATAGGCAAGTAACTGACCAGCACTTGTTATAGGCAGGTAACTGACCAGCAGTTGTTATAGGCAGGTAACTGAACAGCAGTTTTTATAGGCAGGCAACTGAACAGCAGTTGTTATAGGCAGGTAACTGAACAGCAATTGTTATAGGCAGGTAACTGAACAGCAGTTTTTATAGGCAGGCAACTGAACAGCAGTTGTTATAGGCAGGTAACAGAACAGCAATTGTTATAGGCAGGTAACAGAACAGCAGTTGTTATAGGCAGGTAACAGAACAGCAGTTGTTATAGGCAGGCAAGTGAACAGCAGTTGTTATAGGCAGGTAACTGACCAGCAGTTGTGATATGCAGGTAACTGACCAGCAGTTGTTATAGACAGGTAACTGACCAGAAGTTGTTATAGACAGGTAACTGACCAGAAGTTGTTATAGACAGGTAACTGACGAGAAGTTGTTATAGGCAGGTAACTGAACAGCAGTTGTTATAGGCAGGTAACTGACCACAAGTTGTTACAGGAAGGTAACAGAACAGCAGTTGTTATAGGCAGGTAACTGATCAGCAGCTGTTATAGGCAGGTAACAGAACAGCAGTTGTTATAGGCAGGTAACTGAACAGCAGTTGTTATAGGCAGGTAACTGCACAGCAGTTGTTATAGGCAGGTAACTGATCAGCAGCTGTTATAGGCAGGTAACTGACCAGCAGTTGTTATAGGCAGGTAACAGAACAACAGTTGTTATAGGCAGGTAACTGAACAGCAGTTGTTATAAGCAGGTAACTGATCAGCAGCTGTTATAGGCAGGTAACTGACCAGAAGTTGTTATAGGCAGGTAACTGAATAGCAGTTGTTATAGGCAGGCAACTGAACAGCAGTTGTTATAGGCAGGTAACTGAACAGTAGTTGTTATAGGCAGGTAACTGATCAGCAGCTGTTATAGGCAGGTAACTGACCAGCAGTTGTTATAGGCAGGTAACAGAACAGCAGTTGTTATAGGCAGGTAACTGAACAGCAATTGTTATAGGCAGGTAACTGAACAGCAGCTGTTATAGGCAGGTAACTGATCAGCAGCTGTTATAGGCAGGCAACTGAACAGCAGTTGTTATAGGCAGGTAACTGACCAGCAGCTGTTATAGGCAGGTAACTGACCAGCAGTTGTTATAGGCAGGTAACAGAACAGCAGTTGTTATAGGCAGGTAACTGAACAGCAGTTGTTATAGACAGGTAACTGAACAGCAGCTGTTATAGGCAGGTAACAGAACAGCAGTTGTTATAGGCAGGTAACTGACCAGCAGTTGTTATAGGCAGGTAACAGAACAGCAGTTGTTATAGGCAGGTAACTGAACAGCAGTTGTTATAGGCAGGTAACAGACCAGAAGTTGTTATAGGCAGGTAAATGACCAGAAGTTGTTATAGACAGGTAACAGACCAGAAGTTGTTATAGACAGGTAACTGACCAGCAGTTGTTATAGGCAGGTAACTGACCAGAAGTTGTTATATGCAGGTAACTGACCAGCAGTTGTTATAGACAGGTAACTGACCAGAAGTTGTTATAGACAGGTAACTGACCAGAAGTTTTTATAGGCAGGTAACAGAACAGCAGTTGTTTTAGGCAGGTAACTGACCAAAAGTTGTCATAGGCAGGTAACTGAATAGCAGTTGTTATAGGCAGGTAACTGACCAGAAGTTGTTATAGACAGGTAAGTGACCAGAAGTTGTTATAGACAGGTAACTGACCAGCAGTTGTTATAGGCAGGTAACTGACCAGAAGTTGTTATAGACAGGTAACTGACCAGCAGTTGTTATAGGCAGGTAACAGACCAGAAGTTGTTATAGACAGGTAACTGACCAGCTGTTGTTATAGGCAGATAGCAGACCAGAAGTTGTTATAGACAGGTAACTGACCAGAAGTTGTTATAGGCAGGTAACTGAACAGCAGTTGTTATAGGCAGGTAACTGATCAGCAGCTGTTATAGGCAGGTAACTGACCAGCAGTTGTTATAGGCAGGTAACAGAACAGCAGTTGTTATAGGCAGGTAACTGAACAGCAGCTGTTATAGGCAGGTAACTGATCAGCAGCTGTTATAGGCAGGTTACTGACTAGAAGTTGTTATAGGCAGGTAACTGAATAGCAGTTGTTATAGGCAGGTAACTGAATAGCAGTTGTTATAGGCAGGTAACTGAATAGCAGTTGTTATATGCAGGTAACTGACCAGCAGTTGTTATAGGCAGGTAACAGAACATCAGTTGTTATAGGCAGGTAACTGACCAGCAGTTGTTATAAGCAGGTAACAGAACAGCAGTTGTTATAGGCAGGCAAGTGAACAGCAGTTGTTATAGGCAGGTAACTGACCAGCAGTTGTGATATGCAGGTAACTGACCAGAAGTTGTTATAGACAGGTAACTGACCAGAAGTTGTTATAGACAGGTAACTGACCAGAAGTTGTTATAGACAGGTAACTGACCAGAAGTTGTTATAGGCAGGTAACTGAACAGCAGTTGTTATAGGCAGGTAACTGACCACAAGTTGTTATAGGCAGGTAACTGAACAGCAGTTGTTATAGACAGGTAACTGATCAGCAGCTGTTATAGGCAGGTAACAGAACAGCAGTTGTTATAGGCAGGTAACTGAACAGCAGTTGTTATAGGCAGGTAACTGATCAGCAGCTGTTACAGGCAGGTAACTGACCAGAAGTTGTTATAGGCAGGTAACTGAATAGCAGTTGTTATAGGCAGGCAACTGAACAGCAGTTGTTATAGGCAGGTAACTGAACAGTAGTTGTTATAGGCAGGTAACTGATCAGCAGCTGTTATAGGCAGGTAACTGACCAGCAGTTCTTATAGGCAGGTAACTGACCAGCAGCTGTTATAGGCAGGTAACTGACCAGCAGCTGTTATAGGCAGGTAACTGACCAGCAGTTGTTATAGGCAGGTAACTGATCAGCAGCTGTTATAGGCAGGTAACTAACCAGCAGTTGTTATAGGCAGGTAACAGAACAGCAGTTGTGATATGCAGGTAACTGACCAGCAGTTGTTATAGACAGGTAACTGACCAGAAGTTGTTATAGACAGGTAACTGACCAGAAGTTGTTATAGGCAGGTAACTGAACAGCAGTTGTTATAGGCAGGTAACTGACCACAAGTTTTTATAAGCAGGTAACTGAACAGCAGTTGTTATAGGCAGGTAACTGTTACGGTTGCCTCCAGGCTGGCTGGAAGTTGGACCGTAGAAAAGGATGCTCCTAGCGCTCACCAAAGGATCATCAGCACCGTAGACACCATAGACTACTGCGTAGCCACCATAAGTAATGCAGACTCTACGAACCACCGCTGCTGGGCTGGTATCTCACCGTCTGCTCTGCGCCCTGGACCTACGACCAGGCTCCAGTAGGTGAACCTCTTCCTTCTGTAGCGTGAAGCAGGATCAGGAACAAGAGCTCTTACAAGAGCTCAGTAGGTAAGGGAGTATATAGAGCATAGCAATCCCTGTAGTGATTATAGCTGTCCCCTACAAACATGAGTCAAAGCTGCAAGTTAGAGGGTCAGAATAGGTCTGATGTGCTGGAACACACAGCCTGCTTTTTATTGAGGTTACATGCAAACAGGACACTCTCAGGGGGAGGCATAAAATCCCCCATCACACATTTGATACATTTAGATAGAGAGGCAACGCCCTTTGACAGGCCATAGTAGAATTACATTTCTTCAGCAGATAACAAGTTTAAACACAAGAAAACAATGCAGTCCACCTTATCACTAGCAGTCTGATTAGACAATGGGAATGTTTATCACTAAACTTAATTAGAGCTGATCCTAGCAAACTTGTATTTAGAATAGGTTCTTGAAGCTGAACAAAATTAACTCTTAATGGCACACAATGAAAACTAATGCTTTTGTAACAGTGCTCCATTTCTGTGGAACACTCTGCCTGTGTGGCACTTGGTTCAGCATGCCCCATTCACTGAACCAAGTGGGAGAAGCCAGGGACAAGTTATTTTACAGGTCTGGGGACATAGTCTTAAAGGGGCATTGTTCACCAAAGTCACAATATGTCCCCAGACGGTTCTTAAAGGGCCATACACACCCAACAAAAGTCAATATGTTTTCAGGGGCACAATCTTCCAGGGGCCATAGTCATGAGGAAGGAGGCTGGCAAATAGGCTTCTCCAAAATCCAGGGAAGCAGGGCAATTTTCCATTTAAAGGGCCAGTTACAAATAGCAGTTTGTAACATATCTCCCCTTTTGGAGGGAGACTAACCAGGCACCTGACCTTCTGTCGGTCAGTGCCTAAGTTAGTCTCGCAACCCACCCACAAATAAACATTAGCAGCAAAGTAGACCCCCCACAATAAGTAGTACTGGCCTGTAGGTTCCAGGTTGTAGGATGAAAGTGTAGCATCCTCGGCCTTCCTGGCGCAGCTGGGCAAATAGCTGGTGGTACTTGGGGGGCAGAGGCCAGCGGCACTCTGCCCTGGTGCCAGCGCTTCTGCTGGGGTGAGGGGTTTGCATGCCAGTCCTTTAACAAGGGGGTCTGTAGGGCAGAGGCCAGCAGTGCTCTGTCCTGATGCCAGCTCTTCTGCTGGGGGAATTGGGGCATAGTCCTGCCCGGTGGCAAAGGGAACGTGGGGGTCAGTGGGGGTTAACATCTCCACTGTTAACCCTGGGCCCAAGTTAGGAGTTAGCTGGGGAGGGGGAGATTGGCTTACCTCCTCCTCCTGATACTCCGGTGGCCATTGGGAAGGGAGGTCGATGCTCTCCGCTCCCTGTGGAACATGCTGCGGCTGGGGAGAGAGACCGGTTGTCTCTACTCCCTGGAAGGCACACTCCGGCTGGGGAGGGAGGTCGATGCTCTCCCCTCCCTGTAGCTGGGTCTGTCGCTGGGGATCTGGGCCGCCTGCCCAGCATCCCTGTAGGGCCGGTAGAGAGACTGCGGTCCCATCTCCACCTGCCTGCTGGGGGTCCTCCCAGGACCAGTCTATGAGGCCTGCTGCCTCTGGTATCTCTGGTTGGGGTTGGGGAAGGAGACCGGTTGTCTCTTCCCTCTGCACGGTATACTGCCGCTGGGGAGGGAGGTCGCTGCTCTCCTCTCCCTGTAACTCACTTTCTCGCTGGAGACCAGGTGTCCATACCCTCAAACTCCACAGTTGGCGCTCAAAGGCTCGTGCCGCTTCGTTCTCAGTATCCAATTCCCGGATGATGCGACTGACTACCTCCTGCGCAGGGTCTGGACCATATCGGACTAGCCTCCTCTTTACCTTTGGAACGAAATCAGCGCCCTCATAGCGACGGATCCGGTTGAGGTGCTCTTCACAGGGTTCTGACCAGTATCTTGTCAGCTCCATGCTGCTGTAGGTAGGGACGCTGCGCAGTGGCTAGCGTTGCCCTCAATAACTCTCCTACGATACCAGTGCTGTTGGGGTGCTTCTCCTTGCGCTAGGACGCCATCCCACCACTGCCGCCAAATGTTACAGTTGCCTCCAGGCTGGCTGGAGAGTTGGACCATAGAAAAGGATGCTCCTAGCGCTCACCAAAGGATCATCAGCACCGTAGACTCTACGAACCACCGCTGCTGGGCTGGTATCTCACCGTCTGCTCTGCGCCATGGACCTACGACCAGGCTCCAGTAGGTGAACCTCTTCCTGTAGGTGAACTTGTATTTAGAATAGGTTCTTGAAGCTGAACAAAATTAACTCTTAATGGCACACAATGAAAACGAATGCTTTTGTAACAGTGCTCCCTTTCTGTGGAACACTCTGCCTGTGTGGTACTTGGTTCAGTAAGCCCCATTCACTGAACCAAGTGGGAGAAGCCAGGGACAAGTTATTTTACAGGTCTGGGGACATAGTCTTAAAGGGGCATTGTAACTGATCAGCAGCTGTTATAGGCAGGCAACTGAACAGCATTTGTTATAGGCAGGTAACTGAACAGCAATTGTTATAGGCAGGTAACTGAACAGCAGTTTTTATAGGCAGGCAACTGAACAGCAGTTGTTATAGGCAGGTAACAGAACAGCAATTGTTATAGGCAGGTAACAGAACAGCAGTTGTTATAGGTAGGTAACAGAACAGCAGTTGTTATAGGCAGGTAACTGAACAGCAGTTGTTATAGGCAGGTAACTGACCAGCAGTTTTTATAGGCAGGGAACTGAACAGCAGTTGTTATAGGCAGGTAACTGAACAGCAGTTTTTATAGGCAGGTAACTGAACAGCAGTTGTTATAGGCAGGTAACTGAACAGCAGTTGTTATAGGCAGGTAACTGACCAGCAGTTGTTATAGGCAGGTAGCAGAACAGCAATTGTTATAGGCAGGTAACTGACCAGAAGTTGTTATAGGCAGGTAACTGAACAGCAGTTGTTATAGGCAGGTAACAGAACAGCAATTGTTATAGGCAGGTAACTGACCAGAAGTTGTTATAGGCAGGTAACTGAACAGCAGTTGTTATAGGCAGGTAACTAAACAGCAGTTGTTATATGCAGGTAACTGACCAGAAGTTGTTATAGGCAGGTAACTGACCAGCAGTAGATATAAGCAGGTAACTGAGCAGCAGATGCTATAGGCAGGTAACTGACCAGAAGTTGTTATAGGCAAGTAACTGACCAGCACTTGTTATAGGCAGGTAACTGACCAGCAGTTGTTATAGGCAGGTAACTGAACAGCAGTTTTTATAGGCAGGCAACTGAACAGCAGTTGTTATAGGCAGGTAACTGAACAGCAATTGTTATAGGCAGGTAACTGAACAGCAGTTTTTATAGGCAGGCAACTGAACAGCAGTTGTTATAGGCAGGTAACAGAACAGCAATTGTTATAGGCAGGTAACAGAACAGCAGTTGTTATAGGCAGGTAACAGAACAGCAGTTGTTATAGGCAGGCAAGTGAACAGCAGTTGTTATAGGCAGGTAACTGATCAGCAGTTGTGATATGCAGGTAACTGACCAGCAGTTGTTATAGACAGGTAACTGACCAGAAGTTGTTATAGACAGGTAACTGACCAGAAGTTGTTATAGACAGGTAACTGACGAGAAGTTGTTATAGGCAGGTAACTGAACAGCAGTTGTTATAGGCAGGTAACTGACCACAATTTGTTATAGGCAGGTAACAGAACAGCAGTTGTTATAGGCAGGTAACTGATCAGCAGCTGTTATAGGCAGGTAACAGAACAGCAGTTGTTATAGGCAGGTAACTGAACAGCAGTTGTTATAGGCAGGTAACTGCACAGCAGTTGTTATAGGCAGGTAACTGATCAGCAGCTGTTATAGGCAGGTAACTGACCAGCAGTTGTTATAGGCAGGTAACAGAACAACAGTTGTTATAGGCAGGTAACTGAACAGCAGTTGTTATAAGCAGGTAACTGATCAGCAGCTGTTATAGGCAGGTAACTGACCAGAAGTTGTTATAGGCAGGTAACTGAATAGCAGTTGTTATAGGCAGGCAACTGAACAGCAGTTGTTATAGGCAGGTAACTGAACAGTAGTTGTTATAGGCAGGTAACTGACCAGCAGTTGTTATAGGCAGGTAACTGACTAGCAGTTGTTATAGGCAGGTAAAAGACCAGCAGTTGTTATAGGCAGGTAACTGATCAGCAGATACTACAGGCAGGTAACTGATTAGCAGATACTATAGGCAGGTAACTGATCAGCAGATACTATATGCAGGTAACAGACCAGCAGTTTTTATAGGCAGGTAACTGATCAGCAGATACTATAGGCAGTTAACTGACCAGCAATTGTTATAGGCAGGTAACAGACCAGCAGTTACTATAGGCAGGTAATTGACCAGCAGTTGTTATAGGCAGGTAACAGCCCACCAGTTCTTATAGGCAGGTAAGTGACCAGCAGTTACTATAGGCAGGTAACTGACTAGCAGTTGTTATAGGCAGGTAACTGACCAGCAGTTACTATAGGCAGGTAACTGACCAGCAGTTGTGATAGGCAGGTAACTGACCTGCAGTTGTTATAGGTAGGTAACTGATCAGCAGGCACTATAGGTCGATAACTGACCAGCAGTTACTATAGACAGGTAACAGACCAGCAGTTACTATAGGCAGATAACAGACCAGCAGTTACTATAGGCAGGTAACTGATCAGCAGGCACTATAGACAGATAACTGATCAGCAATTGTTATAGACAGATAACAGACCAGCAGTTGTTATAGGCAGGTAACTGATCAGTAGATACTATAGGCAGTTAACTGACCAGTAATTGTTATAGGCAGGTAACTGACCAGCAGTTGTTATAGGCAGGTAACTGACCAACAGTTGTTATAGGCAGGTAACTGACCAGCAGTTGTTATAGGCAGGTAACTGACCAGCAGGCACTATAGACAGATAACTGACCAGCAGTTACTATAGGCAGGTAAAAGACCAGCAGTTGTTATAGGCAGGTAACTGATCAGCAGATACTATAGGCAGGTAACAGATCAGCAGTTACTATAGGCAGATAACTGACCAGCAGTTACTATAGGCAGGTAAAAGACCAGCAGTTGTTATAGGCAGGTAACTGATCAGCAGATACTATAGGCAGGTAACAGATCAGCAGTTACTATAGGCAAATAACTGACCAGCAGATACTATAGGAAGATAACTGACCAGCAGTTACTATAGGCAGGTAAACGTTTTTATACGTCTTCCATAAAAAAGTTTGCTTGTTTTAGTACACAATCGTATGCTGGATGGGGTGCTGTGTATTATAATATCCTACAAAAGAGAGTTACAGTAGATAACTGATAAAAATGCACTTATTGCACTCACAGACATAAATATCATATAATTATGGTTATTGCCAAAATATATTAAAACTTAACTTTTATTGGAAGTTATGACATAAAAACAAAAATATTAAAAACACGTAAATGGGTATAATATAGAGTCTGAGATTGAAAATAGGTAAAATTGATAATAGGAGTAAATTAGAAAGTTAAATAAAATTGCTGCTATAACTGAATCATGAAAGAAAAGATTTGGGTTTAGTATCTCTTTAAGAGGTTTAAAGAAAAACACACAACTATCTATACATCGCTGCAGTGCAATTCTGCCTTCCCCTATATCAGGGACTACATATTTCTGCCTTATGGAAGCGCCAGTCCTGAGTGGCAACAACTCAGGATACAGAGAGGAAGGAATGTTATAGTAATTATGTGGCAGCAACAAAGAAAGAGATGAAGGCACAAAAAGAAGGGCTCGTCCGGGATTTGAACCCGGGACCTCTCGCACCCTAAGCGAGAATCATACCCCTAGACCAACGAGCCAGCTGTGAGCATACACTGTTAGCTGTGTAGTCAGACGCCACATGTGCAGAAGCTACAGGCTGTATCATGTTACATTTCCAGTACAGACGGCTGCTTGTGCTATAAGGGGAAAGAATATTACAGGAGCCCAGGCTGCCCTGCAGGGTACAATAGCCAGCAGTTGTTATAGGCAGGTAACTGACCAGCAGTTGTTATAGGCAGGTAACTGACCAGCAGTTGTTATAGGAAGGTAACTGACCAGCAGTTGTTATAGGCAGATAACTGACCAGCAGTTGTTATAGGAAGGTAACTGACCAGATGTTGTTATAGGCAGGTAACTGACCAGAAGTTATTACAGGCAGGTAACTGACCAGAAGTTGTTATAGGCAGGTAACTGACCAGCAGTTGTTATAGGCAGGTAACTGACCAGCAGTTGTTATAGGAAGGTAACTGACCAGCATTAGTTATAGGCAGGTAACTGACCAGCAGTTGTTATAGGCAGGTAACTGACCAGATGTTGTTATAGGCAGGTAACTGACCAGAAGTTATTACAGGCAGGTAACTGACCAGAAGTTGTTATAGGCAGGTAACTGACCAGCAGTTGTTATAGGCAGATAACTGACCGGCAGTTGTTATAGGCAGGTAACTGACCAGAAGTTGTTATAGGCAGGTAACTGACCAGCAGTTACTATTATTATTATTATTATCGGTTATTTGTAGAGCGCCAACAGATTCTGCAGTGCTATAAACAAAGGGGGAGTTACAGGCAGGTAACTGACCAGCAGTTGTTACAGGCAAGTAACTGACCAGCAGATACTATAGGCAGGTAACTGACCAGAAGTTGTTACAGGCAGGTAACTGACAGGTAGGAAGAGAGCCACGAAAGGGCGGTGTCACAGATGCCGAAGGATTAGAGGGTTTGGAGCAGAAGAGGGTGGTCAACAGTGTCAAAGGCTTAGGAAAGATCAAGGAGGATAAGCAGAGAGAAGTGGCCTTTTGATTTTGCTGTAAGTAGGTCGTTGGTGACCTTAACAATTGCTGTCTCTGTGGAGTGATGGGGATGAAATCTAGATTGCAATGAGTCAAGAAGGGGGCTTAATGTAAGGAAATGGGATAGGCGTGCATATACTAGTGTTTTGAGAAGCTTTGGGGTAATAGGGCGGTAGTTGGATGGGGAGGTAGGATCAAGGGAAGGTTTTTTGAGGATAGGTGTGACCAGTGCATGTTTCAGCAATGAGGGAAATATACCGGTGCTGAGGGAGAGGTTGAAAATGTGTGTTAGTATAGGGGTAAGGGTAGCAGAGAGGGAGGGGAGTAGCTGTGAGGGGATAGGGTCAAGGTGACAGGTAGTGAGGTGAGAGCGCAGTATAAGTGCCGAAACGTCTTCCTCAGTAACAGGGGAGAATGAGCTAAGTTTAAGGTTATGTGGGTTGTGGTTGATTGAGAGCATTTGAGGGGGGGAGAGAATGGAATTATGTTGAGAGCTGATTTCATTTCTGATGGAGTCGATTGTGTTATTGAAGTGGCTGGCAAAGTCTTGAGCTAACAGAGAAGTTGTATTAGGAGGTGGGGGAGGGTGGAGGAGAGTATTGAAAGTGGAGAACAGACGTTTTGGGTTTGAAGAAAGATAAGAGATAAGAGTAGAGAAGTAATGTTGTTTATGGAAATTAATGGCAGAATAGTAGAAGTTCAAGATGAATTTGTAATGAAGAAAATCAGCTGAACTCCAAGATTTTCTCCAGTGACGTTCAGCAGTCCGGGAACATCTGCGTAGGTACCGTGTCAGAGGAGTATGCCAGGGCTGAGGATGAGTGTGTCATTTCCGAGCTATGGTAAGAGGGGCGAGATTGTCATGAACTGATGTAAGGGTGGAATTATAGTGGCAGATAGATTGTTCAGGGCAGGAAAAGGAGGAGAAGGATGAGATGAGAGGTTTGAGGGAATTAGCGAGCTGTTGCTGATCTAGTAACATAATGCTTCTGTGAAGTTTGGTGTGAGGAGTAGAAGGAGGGAGAGTTGTAGGGAGGGATGATATGTTGCAAGTAAGGAGATGGTGGTCAGAAAGAGGAAACGGGGAGTTTGTGAAGTTTGAAGCTAAAGATCAGGTCAAGAGAGTGACCGTCTTTGTGAGTGGGAGAGTCAGTCCATTGTTACAGACTGAAAGAGGAAGTGAGTTGCAGAAGTTGTTTTGCAGATGAGGCAGTGGGATTGTCAAGAGGGATGTTGAAGTTGCCAAGAATGAGGGCAGGTGTGTCTGAGGAAAGGAAATAAGGTAGCCAGGCAGCCAAGTGATCTAGAAATTGAGTTGAGGAGCCAGGGGGTCGGTATATGACTGCAACACGTACAGAGAGGGGGGGAGAATAAGCAAATCATGTGGGTTTCGAATGAGGGAAATGTGAGGGAAGAGATGGTATGTATTTGTTGAAAGGTGCAACGAGAGGAAAGTAAAATACCTACACCACCTCCTTGTCTATTACCAGACCTAGGAGTGTGGCTGAAGTGGAGACCCCCATGTGACAGAGCAGCAGTGGATGATGTGTCAAGTGGAGGGAGCCAGGTTTCTGATAGGGCCAAAAAGAGGGAGTGGGAGATAAAGAGGTCATGTATAGAAGTGAGCTTGTTGCAAACAGAGCAAGAGTTCCAGAGTGTGCAAGTGAAAGGGGTAGTGGCTTTTGATGCAAGAGGAATGTGAGTAAGATTTGCAGAGTTTTTGTCTATGGGACGGTACATATGGATTTGCATGGCTAGGCAGTGGCTGGGACCAGGATTAGGGGAGATGTCACCAGCAGTAAGTAAAAGCAAGAGGGAGAGTGACATGAGATGAGATACGGATTTGCAGTAGTGAGACTGCTTTTGAGACGAGGTGCAGGGGGGAGAGAGAGTGTTTAGGAATAGGTAAAGTTCATGAGTACAAAAGTAAGGTGAGTTTAAGAAAGATGGGCTAATGAACAGTGCAGGTGGAGAGGGAGAAGGAGTAATTGAATAATGTAGTTTGTTATAGAGACAAGAGGCAGCAAAAAGGAATATGAATATATTGAGCATTTTTACATAAGTGGGAACCAGTTAAACACATAAGACACAGAATTACAGTAGCAATTGCATAAGAAAACAATAAGGTATATGAAACATAATTCTACAAAAGTACTTGCCTTGTGTTGTGCCCTTGCCCAATCCTTGTTCAATTCTTGTATAATGCTATTGTTAATGCCTCACTTATAAAATGTTCACTTCATTCTTGTATAATTCTATTGTTAATGCCTCACTTATAAAATGTTCACTTAATTATTGTATAATTCTATTGTTAATACCTCACTTATAAAATGTTTACTTAATTCTTGTATAATTCTATTGCTAATGCCTCACTTATAAAATGTTCACTTAATTCTTGTATAATTCTATTGCTAGTGCCTCACTTATAAAATGTTCACTTTAAAAATGTGAACATATGTTGTTATAGCAATGCACATCCCAAACTAGTGTGAAATATAAGCAGGCAGGGCAGTCAGTTGAGTCCACTAAATTTAGTTGATTACTAATCAAAGACAATTGGAAAGGCTAATTGGAAAGTTAGATTCTGGTCTGGTCAGGGTGAGTTAAGTAAACAGACAATAAAATTTGAGGGAGGTTAAAGCTATGGCATAAGACAGCTATAGATTTTAGAATAATAGCAAGTATTGATGAGGATTGAGCATCACATGGCAATTAACAAAACATTAAAAGTAAAACATTTGATAATAGTACAACAAATGTAGGACTAAATTAACAACCTAAAATCATTTGCACTATATATACACATACCATAAGAGAGTTACAGGAGAGCAAAAAACACCAGAGTGCAGAAAATAGTTTGCAAAATGGCAGGGACTCTATTCACGTACAAAAAGAGTTACAGGAGAGGAAAAAAACACTAGAGTGCAGTGAATAGTTTGCAGAATGACAGGGACTCTATTCACATACCAAAAGAGAGTTACAGGAGAGGGAAAAACACCAGAGTGCAGTGAATAGTTTGCAGATTGACAGGGACTCTATTCGCATACCAAAAGAAAGTTACAGGAGAGGAAAAAAACACCAGAGTGCAGTGAATAGTTTGCAGAATGACAGGGACTCTAGTCACGTACCAAAAGAGAGTTACAACAGAGGGAAAAACACCAGAGTGCAGTGAATAGTTTGCAGAATGACAGGGACTCTATTCACGTACCAAAAGAGAGTTACAGGAGAGGAAAAAACACCAGAGTGCAGTGAATAGTTTGCAGAATGACAGGGACTTTATTCACGTACCAAAAGAGAGTTACAGGTGAGGAAAAAACACCAGAGTGCAGTGAATAGTTTGCAGAATGACAGGGACTCTATTCACATACCAGAAGAGAGTTACAGGAGAGGAAAAAACACCAGAGTGCAGTGAATAGTTTCAGAATGACAGGGACTCTATTCACGTACCAAAAGAGAGTTACAGGAGAGGAAAAAACACCAGAGAGCAGTGAATAGTTTGCAGAATGACAGGGACTCTATTCACGTACCAGAAGAGAGTTACAGGAGAGGAAAAAACACCAGAGTGCAGTGAATAGTTTCAGAATGACAGGGACTCTATTCACGTACCAAAAGAGACTTACAGGAGAGGAAAAAACACCAGAGTGCAGTGAATAGTTTGCAGAATGACAGGGACTCTATTCACGTACCAGAAGAGAGTTACAGGAGAGGAAAAAACACCAGAGTGCAGTGAATAGTTTGCAGATTGACAGGGACTCTATTCACGTACCAAAAGAAAGTTACAGGAGAGGAAAAAAACACCAGAGTGCAGTGAATAGTTTCAGAATGACAGGGACTCTATTCACATACCAGAAGAAAGTTACAGGAGAGGGAAAAACAACAGAGTGCAGTGAATAGTTTGAAGAATGACAGGGACTCTATTCACGTACCAAAAGAGAGTTACAGGAGAGGAAAAAACACCAGAGTGCAGTGAATAGTTTGCAGAATGACAGGGACTCTATTCACATACCAAAAGAGAGTTACAGGAGAGCAAAAACACCAGAGTGCAGTGAATAGTTTGCAGAATGACAGGGACTCTATTCACGTACCAAAAGAGAGTTACAGGAGAGGAAAAAACACCAGAGTGCAGTGAATAGTTTGCAGAATGACAGGGACTTTATTCACGTACCAAAAGAGAGTTACAGGTGAGGAAAAAACACCAGAGTGCAGTGAATAGTTTGCAGAATGACAGGGACTCTATTCACATACCAGAAGAGAGTTACAGGAGAGGAAAAAACACCAGAGTGCAGTGAATAGTTTCAGAATGACAGGGACTCTATTCACGTACCAAAAGAGAGTTATAGGAGAGCAAAAAACATTACAGTGCAGTGAATAGTTTGCAGAATGACAGGGACTCTATTCACGTACCAAAAGAGAGTTACAGGAGACGGAAAAAACACCAGAGTGCAGTGAATAGTTTGCAGAATGACAGGGACTCTATTCACGTACCAAAAGAGAGTTACAGGAGAGGAAAAAATCCAGAGTGCAGTGAATAGTTCGCAGAATGACAGGGACTCTATTCATGTACCAAAAGAGAGTTACAGGAGAGGAAAAAAAAACCCAGAGTGCAGTGTATAGTTTGCAGAATGACAGGGACTCTATTCGCGTACAAAAAGAGAGTTACAGGAGAAGGAAAAAACACCAGAGTACAGTGAATAGTTTGCAGAATGACATGGACAGTATTCACATACCAGAAGAAAGTTACAGGAGAGGGAAAAACAACAGAGTGCAGTGAATAGTTTGAAGAATGACAGGGACTCTATTCACGTACCAAAAGAGAGTTACAGGAGAGGAAAAAACACCAGAGTGCAGTGAATAGTTTGCAGAATGACAGGGACTCTATTCACATACCAAAAGAGAGTTACAGGAGAGCAAAAACACCAGAGTGCAGTGAATAGTTTGCAGAATGACAGGGTCTCTATTCACGTACCAAAAGAGAGTTATAGGAGAGCAAAAAACATTACAGTGCAGTGAATAGTTTGCAGAATGACAGGGACTCTATTCACGTACCAAAAGAGAGTTACAGGAGACGGAAAAAACACCAGAGTGCAGTGAATAGTTTGCAGAATGACAGGGACTCTATTCACGTACCAAAAGAGAGTTACAGGAGAGGAAAAAATCCAGAGTGCAGTGAATAGTTCGCAGAATGACAGGGACTCTATTCATGTACCAAAAGAGAGTTACAGGAGAGGAAAAAAAAACCCAGAGTGCAGTGTATAGTTTGCAGAATGACAGGGACTCTATTCGCGTACAAAAAGAGAGTTACAGGAGAAGGAAAAAACACCAGAGTACAGTGAATAGTTTGCAGAATGACATGGACAGTATTCACGTACCAAAAGAGAGTTACAAGAGAGCTAAAAACACCAGTGTGCAGTGAATAGTTTGCAGAATGACAGGGACTCTATTCACGTACCTGAAAGCAGAAGAAAGAGAATAGGGTTAGCTTGAGGTAGTGTGCATATATTCAGCAGATGTCAATAGGCAGCATGTTGTCTTAATAAGCAGCACTGTGGTGAATACTCAGTATAATTCTATTGTTAATGCTCACTTATAAAATGTTCACTTTGAAAATGTGAACATATGTTGTTATAGCAATGCAAAGCCCAAACTATAGGCAGGTAACTGACCAGCAGTTTTTATAGGCAGGTAACTGACCAGCAGTCACTATAGGCAGGTAACTGACCAGCAGATACTATAGGCAGGTAACTGACCAGCAGATACTATAGACAGGTAACTGACCAGCAGTTGTTATAGGCAGGTAACATACCAGCAGATGATATAGACAGGCAACAGACCAGCAGTTTTTATAGGCATGTAACTGATCAGCAGATACTATAGGCATGTAACAGACCAGCAGTTGTTATAGGCAGGTAACTGATCAGAAGATACTATTGGCAGGTAACAGTAACAGGCCAACATATACTATAGGCAGGTAACTAACCAGCAATTACTATAGGCAGGTAACTGACCAGAAGTTGTTATAGGCAAGTAACTGACCAGCAGTTTTTATAGGCAGTTAACCGACCAGCAGTTGTTATAGGCAGGTAACAGACCAGCAGATACTATAGGCAGGTAACTGATCAGCAGATACTATAGGAAGTTAACAGACCAGCAATTGTTATAGGCAGGTAACAGACCAGCAGTTGTTATAGTCAGGTAACAAACCAGCAGTTACTATAGGTAGGTTACTGACCAGCAGTTGTTATAGGCAGGTAACTGACCAGCAGTCACTACAGGCAGGTAACTGACCAGCAGTTATTATAGGCAGGTAACTGATCAGCAGATAATATAGGCAGGTAACTGACCAGCAGTTGCTATAGGAAGGTAACTGACCAGCAGTTGATATAGGCAGGTAACAGACCAGCAGATACTACAGGCACGTAACAGACCAGCAGTTGTTATAGGCAGGTAACAGACCAGCAGATGATATAGTCAGGCAACAGACCAGCAGTTTTTATAGGCAGGTAACTGATCAGCAGATACTATAGGCAGGTAACAGACCAGCAGTTGTTATAGGCAGGTAACTGATCAGAAGATACTATTGGCAGGTAACAGTAACAGGCCAACAGATACTATAGGCAGGTAACTAACCAGCAGATACTATAGGCAGGTAACTGACCAGAAGTTGTTATAGGCAAGTAAATGACCAGCACTTGTTATAGGCAGGTAACTGACCAGCAGTTGTTATAGGCAGGTAACAGACCAGCAGTTGATATAGGTAGGTAACAGACCAGCAGATACTACAGGCACGTAACAGACCAGCAGTTGTTATAGGCAGGTAACAGACCAGCAGATGATATAGGCAGGCAACAGACCAGCAGTTTTTATAGGCAGGTAACTGATCAGAAGATACTATTGGCAGGTAACCATAAGAGGCCAACATATACTATAGGCAGGTAACTAACCAGCAGATACTATAGGCAGGTAACTGAACAGAAGTTGTTATAGGCAAGTAACTGACCAGCAGTTGTTAGAGGCAGGTAACAGAGCAGCAGATACTATAGGCAGGTAACTGATCAGCAGATAGTATAGGCAGTTAACAGACCAGCAATTGTTATAGGCAGGTAACAGACCAGCAGTTGTTATAGTCAGGTAACAGACCAGCAGTTACTATAGGTAGGTAACTGACGAGCAGTTGTTATAGGCAGGTAATTGACCAGCAGTTGTTATAGGCAGGTAACTGATCAGCAGATACTCTAGGCAGGTAACAGACCAGCAGTTCTTTTAGGCAGGTAACTGACCAGCAGTTGTTATAGGCAGGTAACTAACCAGCAGGCACTATAGGCAGATAACTGACCAGCAGTTACTATAGGCAGGTAAAAGACCAGCAGTTGTTATAGGCAGGTAACTGATCAGCAGATACTATAGGCAGGTAACAGATCAGCAGTTACTATAGGCAAATAACTGACCAGCAGATACTATAGGAAGATAACTGACCAGCAGTTACTATAGGCAGGTAAACGTTTTTATACGTCTTCCATAAAAAGTTTGCTTGTTTTAGTACACAATCATATGCTGGATGGGGTGCAGTGTATTATAATATCCTACAAAAGAGAGTTACAGTAGATAACTGATAAAAATACACTTATTGCACTCACAGACATAAATATCATATAATTATGGTTATTGCCAAAATATATTAAAACTTAACTTTTATTGGAAGTTATGACATAAAAACAAAAATATTAAAAACACGTAAATGGGTATAATATAGAGTCTGAGATTGAAAATAGGTAAAATTGATAATAGGAGTAAATTAGAAAGTTAAATAAAATTGCTGCTATAACTGAATCATGAAAGAAAAGATTTGGGTTTAGTATCTCTTTAAGAGGTTTAAAGAAAAACACACAACTATCTATACATCGCTGAGGTGCAATTCTGCCTTCCCCTATATCAGGGACTACATATTTCTGCCTTATGAAAGCGCCAGTCCTGAGTGGCAACAACTCAGGATACAGAGAGGAATGTTATAGTAATGATGTGGCAGCAACAAAGAAAGAGATGAAGGCGCAAAAAGAAGGGCTCGTCCGGGATTTGAACCCGGGACCTCTCGCACCCTAAGCGAGAATCATACCCCTAGACCAACGAGCCAGCTGTGTACATCCACTGTCAGTTGTGTAGTCAGACGCCACATGTGCAGAAGCTACAGGCTGTATCATGTTACATTCCCAGTACAGACGGCTGCTTGTGCTATAAGGGAAAGGAATATTACAGGAGCCCAGGCTGCCCTGCAGGGTACAATAGCCAGCAGTTGTTATAGGCAGGTAACTGACCAGCAGTTGTTATAGGCAGGTAACTGACCAGCAGTTGTTATAGGCAGGTAACTGACCAGCAGTTGTTATAGGCAAGTAACTGACCAGCAGTTGTTATAGGCAGGTAACTGACCAGCAGTTGTTATAGGAAGGTAACTGACCAGCATTAGTTATAGGCAGGTAACTGACCAGCATTAGTTATAGGCAGGTAACAGAACAGCAGTTGTTATAGGCAGGTAACTGACCAGCATTAGTTATAGGCAGGTAACTGACCAGCAGTTGTTATAGGAAGGTAACTGACCCGCAGTTGTTATAGGCAGGTAACTGACCAGCAGTTGTTATAGGCAGGTAACTGACCAGCAGTTGTTATAGGCAGTTAACAGACCAGCAGATACTATAGGCAGGTAACTGACCAGCAGTTGTTATAGGCAGGTAACTGACCAGCAGTTGTTATAGGCAGGTAACTGACCAGCAGTTGTTATAGGCAGGTAACTGACCAGCAGTTGTTATAGGAAGGTAACTGACCAGCATTAGTTATAAGCAGGTAACAGAACAGCAGTTGTTATAGGCAGGTAACTGACCAACATTAGTTATAGGCAGGTAACTGACCAGCAGTTGTTATAGGAAGGTAACTGACCCGCAGTTGTTATAGGCAGGTAACTGACCAGCAGTTGTTATAGGCAGGTAACTGACCAGCAGTTGTTATAAGCAGGTAACTGACCAGCAGTTGTTATAAGGTCCAAGTTGTAATAAGAGGATCAGACAAGGGAGGCAACATAGTAATATGGCCGTTAGAAATGTACTTGAAAGAAGACTCAAAACAACTAAAAGACAAATCTTGCTATACGAAACGTCCCTTTAATCCTATGGAAGGATACATGAAAATTTATACCAACCTAGTAAATAGAGCTTACAATGAAGGAGTAATTACAATTAAGGAAAATAAATTTCTCACGGTGGCTAACCCCAAAATTGCCACTTTCTACATGTTACCTAAGATTCACAAAAATGCAGAAATACCACCAGGACGTCCGATAGTATCAGGAATTGGATGCCTAACAGAGAAAGCTAGTGAATATATTGATCACAGATTACGATTGTATGTAGAGGAATTACCGTCTTATGTTCAGGACACAATGCAAGTCTTGCAAAGGCTGGAACATCTAGCACTTAACGAAACAACATGGTTGGTAACGACGAATGTGGAATCTCTTTACACATCCATAAACCATAAACAAGGTCTACAAGCTGTAAAATATTTATTGGAGAAAAACTCAGAAGAAGGTAAAGAACATGACAACTTTATTCTTAAACTACTGGAAATGGTTTTGAATTACAATTTTTTCACATTTGACGGCCAATTCTATCTACAAACCCGAGGAACAGCTATGGGCACGACTTGTGCACCTACATATGCCAACCTGTTCCTCGGGTGGTGGGAAACGGAATTTGTATTCATGGATGAAAATCAAAAATGTATAGATCTAAAACCATTATGGATTAGATTTATAGATGACATCTTCTTTATCTGGGAGGGTACTCATCCAGCATTATTACAATTTCTCACACATCTGAACAATAATCAACTAAACATTAAATTAACACACGAAGAGAGCTTAGTCCAGATTAATTTCTTGGATATTACCATTCGCAAAAATACTGACGGAGTCATAAGTACTGACCTATTTAGGAAACCTACTGCCACAAACAGCCTGTTACATAGTACCAGTGCACATGCACCAGGCACAATGAAAAGCCTACCCACAGGGGAATTCCTGAGGCTCCGCAGAAATTGCTCGGAAGCACAAACTTTTGAGGTAAGAGCACTAGACTTGGAGGCAAGATTATTAAAAAGAGGATACAGTAAAAGATCCATTAAAAAGGCCAAACAGAAAGCCCGATTAACACCAAGAAACAACTTACTTCATAAAAGACACAATAAGACCAGCTCTCAAACTCCCAGATTGATTCTAACCCACAATTCGCAAACTCCTCAAACCATAAGCATAATTAAAAAACATTGGAACATTTTAATGACTGACCCTTTACTCAAATCAACATTGGGAACAACTCCGTCATTTGGATTTAGGAGAACTAAGAATATTAAAGACATTGTGACTAACAGTCATTTCCAAAGGAAAAAGACCATCTCTTCTTTCAATCCAGGAGCTCACAAATGTGGGAATTGCAGTACCTGTATTTTTATGAAAAACACCAAAGAGATTGAGGACAGGTTTGGGAAGAAACATAAAATTAAGAGATATATTAGCTGTAACACAGAAAGTGTAATATATGTGCTTCAATGCACATGCAATCTGTATTAGGTGGGCATGACCACCAGGAAATTGAGAGTAAGGCTTCTTAAACATCTCAGAAATATTAAAAATGCAGCTAAAGACAAAGAGCAACTAAAAACTTTAACTAGTGTAGCTGCGCATTTCTTAAAATATCACAATTCTAACCAGAGAGACCTCCTATGTTGGGGCATTGAGAAAGTGAGTCTAGGGTTCCGGGGAGGAGACCTGGAGACGGCATTGTTAAAATCTGAAAGCCGATGGATCTACCTATTAAACTCTGTCCAACCCTGGGGTCTCAATGAACAAAACAATTTTTATGTTTATCTGTAGATAACAATAACTAAAGACGAACGTAGTTGAGAGATTAATGTTGTTAACATACAGAGTATGGTACAACTAATCTTAAGTTAAGTTACATTCTCAATATATACCTCTCCCCCTTTTTTTGAAAAATAAGGATCCACAAGTGTGTATCACTACACATTTACTAATAGTAACAAGAAATTGTCACATAACTAAATTAGAAGCCATATATGAATACATCAACATTTCATATATGGGTAAGAACATTTGTTAACTATCCATAAACAGGACCAATAAAGATCCATCTTAGTCTCAATATATCTTAGGATCTTGGAGTCCAAACTTAATGCAAGATTTGAGCAAGTGGGCATTTTGATGAATATAGAATGTATATACTTATTGTTTAACATCTTCCTGAAAACAAGGGAAGTCATCCTGAGTATAATTCATAACATCAATAACAGTAAAATAAATAAATAAATATTATTTTTTAACATCTTCCTAAATACAAGGGAACTTTTCCTCAGTATAAATTGACAACATTAAGAACAGCAGAAATAAATAAACAAATAGTTACAAATAAAATCATGGAATAGAAATATCAATAATTAAAGCTGCTTTTCAGAAGATAAGTGGTGATCATCTCCCCCTTAGTGGGTTGATCAATAGACAATGATATTTTACATTTAAGTTTCTGCTACTCCTGAGTGGCAAGAATTGTTCTTTTCACTTTATTTTTCTTTCACTACCACACTTGTGCTTTAATAGTTAGAGTTTAAATCACATTGCTGCCAAACATTTATCATTTTTAACACAGTCACTTTTACTCATCTGCACCAGCAGATTAACTTCATTCCTACCACCATTCCACGTATTTAACTCATCGGGTAGCACATATACCTTCACTCAAGATGAGTACCTTTAATAAAACAATTTTTTCCCCTGTCCCCTTTCTTTGCTTTTCTCACATTATTTACATTTACTTTTATATATATGACACGGCGGGACCAAATAGGCACTCACACATCTAACCATATGAATTGATGCACACCCATTGGGCACGTACCCCTTCCAATTAAATTTCACAATAGTATGTCTTTATAAATGACATAACTACATATAACGAGAAACAAAGTATGCCCTTCTATGTATTATTACAATAAATGAGAATGAATAGCGTGATTTTGATGCACAGAAATGTATTGCATCTCAACCCAGGGGAGATATATAGATATATTTGTATTGATCAATACAATAGCTAATCGTAGTGACTAACAATAAACTTTCAGGTAACGATTCCCACTGGAAGAAATAGGGACATTTTGATTCATATATAACTGAGGAAATTTTGTTCAAAGAAAATTAATAATGCCACACAATCAGTTTTAATCGTTTATTCAACTAGTATAAATATAAAAGTTGATTTATGGGAATTGGCTACAGACTTTAGAATTTGATCATATTGGGGGATATCATAGGATTATTACAAGACTTCTAACATTATTACCTAGTAGATACTCCAGACACGAGAACCTAATTTCATCATTTGCTCATAGAACTGTCTATCAATGTGTATATACACGTTCCAAATTCAAATCAGATTGGAGCGAGGGCGGGACTTCCGGCTCTTCAGGGTTTAAATCCCCACAAATTCGGCGGCTCGCTGCCTTTGATAAAGCCCTATCGGGCGAAACGCATCAGGGGAGAGTGCTGATTTAGTTCACAGTCTATCTTTTGTGTCTTTTTAACAGCCCAGTACCTTGTATCTATGTGCCGCTAGGGTTACATTCAATACTTAGCATGACAATTATGTTATCTGGGTCCGTTTAGATGAATGGCAACTGCATTCATTAGAATGAAGACCTGAATAGCTACAATAGTTGCCATTTTGGCATTTAATTTGTAACAATATAAAACAGCCTGGGTTATGCCAGATTTAGCTTAACGGTTAATATAACTTCTGCAATAGTGTGTGCCCGATTAACTCAATGAATAATGAATGACTGTTGAACTGCTTGTGACTTGCAACACTTGCTGTGTTGATCCACTGAGGGTTACTTAACCTGTAAAACAGTAATACACATCAGCAGCACTACATATCAGCAGTACTGTACATCAGCAGTAATACACATCAGCAGTACTGTACATCAGCAGTAATACACATCAGCAGCACTACACATCAGCAGTACTGTACATCAGCAGTAATACACATCAGCAGTACTACACATCAGCAGTACTGTACATCAGCAATACCATACATCAGCAGTAATACACATCAGCAGCACTACACATCAGCAGTACTGTACATCAGCAGTAATACACATCAGCAGTACTACACATCAGCAGTACTAAACATCAGCAGTACTGTACATCAGCAATACCATACATCAGCAGTAATACACATCAGCAGCACTAAACATCAGCAGTACTGTACATCAGCAATACCATACATCAGCAGTAATACACATCAGCAGCACTACTACACATCAGCAGTACTGTACATCAGCAGTAATACACATCAGCAGTACTACACATCAGCAGTACTAAACATCAGCAGTACTGTACATCAGCAATACCATACATCAGCAGTAATACACATCAGCAGCACTACACATCAGCAGCACTACACATCAGCAGCACTACACATCAGCAGTACTGTACATCAGCAGTAATACACATCAGCAGTACTACACATCAGCAGTACTAAACATCAGCAGTACTGTACATCAGCAATACCATACATCAGCAGTAATACACATCAGCAGCACTACACATCAGCAGTACTGTACATCAGCAGTAATACACATCAGCAGTACTACACATCAGCAGTACTAAACATCAGCAGTACTGTACATCAGCAATACCATACATCAGCAGTAATACACATCAGCAGCACTACACATCAGCAGTACTGTACATCAGCAGTAATACACATCAGCAGCACTACACATCAGCAGTAATACACATCAGCAGTAATACACATCAGCAGCACTACACATCAGCAGTAATACACATCAGCAGCACTACACATCAGCAGTACTGTACATCAGCAATACCATACATCAGCAGTAATACACATCAGCAGCACTACACATCAGCAGTACTGTACATCAGCAGTAATACACATCAGCAGCACTACACATCAGCAGTACTAAACATCAGCAGTACTGTACATCAGCAATACCATACATCAGCAGTAATACACATCAGCAGCACTACACATCAACAGTACTGTACATCAGCAGTAATACACATCAGCAGCACTACACATCAGCAGTAATACACATCAGCAGTAATACACATCAGCAGCACTACAGATCAGCAGTAATACACATCAGCATTAATACACATCAGCAGCACTACACATCAGCAGTAATACAGATCAGCAGCACTACACATCAGCAGTAATACACATCAGCAGTAATACACATCAGCAGCACTACACATCAGCATTAATACACATCAGCAGCACTACACATCAGCAGTATTGTACATCAGCAATATCATACATCAGCAGCACTACACATCAGCAGCACTACACATCAGCAGTACTGTACATCAGCAATACCATACATCAGCAGTACTACACATCAGCAGTACTGTACATCAGCAATACCATACATCAGCAGCACTACACATCAGCAGCACTACACATCAGCAGTACTGTACATCAGCAATACCATACATCAGCAGCACTACACATCAGCAGTAATACACATCAGCAGTACTGTACATCAGCAATACCATACATCAGCAGTAATACACATCAGCAGCACTACACATCAGCAGTACTGTACATCAGCAATACCATACATCAGCAGTAATACACATCAGCAGCACTACACATCAGCAGTAAAACACATCAGCAATACTGTACATCAGCAATACCATACATCAGCAGTACTACACATCAGCAGTACCGTACATCAGCAATACCATACATCAGCAGCACTACACATCAGCAGTACTGTACATCAGCAATACCATACATCAGCAGTAATACACATCAGCAGCACTACACATCAGCAGTACTGTACATCAGCAATACCATACATCAGCAGTAATACACATCAGCAGCACTACACATCAGCAGTACTGTACATCAGCAATACCATACATCTGCAGTACTACACATCAGCAGTACTGTACATCAGCAATACCATACATCAGCAGTAATACACATCAGCAGCACTACACATCAGCAGTACTGTACATCAGCAATCCCATACATCAGCAGTAATACACATCAGCAGCACTACACATCAGCAGTAATACACATCAGCAGTTCTGTACATCAGCAATACCATACATCAGCAGTACTGATGTATGGTATTGCTGATGTACAGTACTGCTGATGTGTGGTATTGCTGATGTACAGTACACATCAGCAGTACTGTACATCAGCAATACCATATATCAGCAGTAATACACATCAGCAGCACTACACATCAGCAGCACAAAACATCAGCAGCATAATACCACCGGCTCATGTTACACTTCCCGTACATACCTCTACCCACTTGACCCCTACAAAAGCTATCCTGTACATCGACTATGTTACCAGCGCTGCAGAATCTGTTGGTGCTCTACAAATACCTGATAATAATACACATGGCAGATGAGATGCTCAGGAGCCAGACCTGCCTACTGGGCATTTTTCTGAACGTAGTAAACACAACAAATTCACAACACATTTACTAAGACGGAAATTTTATGGAATTTATTTAGTTTTAATATGTAGAATGGTTAAAAGTTCCTGGGCTCGTCCGGGATTTGAACCCAGGACCTCTCGCACCCAAAGCGAGAATCATACCCCTAGACCAACGAGCCAACTACCAGAATGTTTGTTTTCAACTGTATAGTTATTTATTTAAAACATAACAGCATGAAAACTTAAAGGGATATTAAACCCACATTTTTTCTTTCATGATTCAGATGAAGAATGCCATTTTAAACAACTTTCTAATGTACTTCTATTATCTAATTTGCTTCATTATCTTGATATTCTGTCCTGAACAGCATATCTAGATAGGCTGAGTAGCTTCTGATTGGTGGCTGCACATAGATGCCTCATGTGATTGGTTTACCCATGTGCACTGTTATTTCTTTAACAAAAGATATCTAAAGAATTAAGCAAATTAGATAATAGAGGTAAATTGGAATGTTGTTTAAAATTATATTTTCTATCTGAATCATGAAATATTTTTTTGGGTTTAATGTCCCTTTAAACATAGTAGTGCTGGAAATCGTTATTTGCTTTAATAAATATATTTTTGAAACCCCTGTTTCTAAAGTACTAACCTAAGTCTGTCACAATATTTTGTGGCCATGCGGCCATTACTCTTTCTTCGCATTGCGCATGCGCCATTGCAAGTGTAAACACAGGCTTGCGCTGCATAAACATGGGCATGCTATTCATATGTGCACTTTTCTTAATTATTATCTAGAAGGAATGTAGGGACACATACTGACGTTTTTAAAATCTTTACAACATATATGACGCTGGCATTGATTGCATATATATTCGTGCATCTAATTAAAGGGATATTCCATCCAACATATATGACACTGGCATTGATTGCATATATATTCGTGCATCTAATTAAAGGGATATTCCAGCCAACATATATGACGCTGGCATTGATTACATATATATTCGTGCATCTAATTAAAGGGATATTCCAGCCAAAATTGGAAACCACATGGGTGCATTTCGGTATTGAACAGAAGCATTTGTGTAATATACCGGCATTAGCAAAAATGCTTCTAATAAAAGCTATAGCTGTTTCAAAAGTTTATTTAAGTATGCACCGTGCACCAGCATTTTATACACAGCACTTGCTCAGACAGCCTAAGGTGTTTGTACCATCTGGTAATGACCCAATTTGTTAATTGCTGACATGGTACAATCCCCACTGATTATCTAAACAGCTGCAGTATTTAAAATGCTGGTGCAGTGACAATATCTATCTATGCTTCACATGCACGTGCAGAGAATAATGCTAACACTAAACAGTGATAACTTTTACTAGAAGCATTTTTGCCAATACATGTATTTTGCAAATATGCTTACATTCAAAGATGTATTTAATCTATGTGCATTTAAATTTTGACTGGAATGTCCCTTTAATTGCGTGAATGGGATTGGTCAGGGGGCGGGCTGAGAAAGCAATGTTTCCCATCCCTTTGATCTGGGTGTTCCGGGCTCGTCAAAAGCTATAGAAATGTATTTTGTCATAGACAATTTCATTTGTATTACTCTATATACATTTTGCAAATCGTGTTTCTGCTGCAAGATCATCAGCCTAAAGTACACAGGTCGGAAAGTTTTTAGACTTCGGCTCAACTGTGCAGACAGAGATCTTTCATTGTAAGATTGACATCTAAGAAGACCAACACTAGTGGAAGAAGAATTATTATTATCAGAGCATTTTTTTGCCCAAAAAGTCAGGTGTTCATCTGGGATTTGAACCCAGGCCCACTCTCATCCAAAGCAAGAATCAGACTCCTAGACCAACAAGCCAGATCTAATGATTATGTAGTCTACACTAAAATTATTATTGTTTAAAAAGATAGACAATGTTTGTTTTACCCATTGCCCAGCTTTGCCCAACCCACATTGTTATATTAATATACTTTATAACATTTATTTAATGCCTGTTTCTAAGCCACTACAGACAGCCTCTTATCACAAGCTTTTTTATTAGCTTTTCACAACAGACGAAAAATATAAATGTAGATAGTAGTAGCAGTGTTAGTGCAGTAGTTAAATATAACAAGAGTATTGCAGTATGCAGTAATACCTTTTTTTTTTTTAGACTAACATTACATAGTAAAAGACAAGCTTTCGAGAGTTACCTCTCTTCCTCATGTCTGAAGTTATGGATCAGTATAAAATAAATAAATATAAATGTAGATAGTAGTAGCAGTATTAGTGCAGTAGTTAAATATAACAAGAGTATTGCAGTATGCAGTAATTATTATGAGGGGACTAACATTATTATGAGGGGACTAACATTATTATGAGGGGACTAACATTATTATGGGGGGAATAACATTATTATGGGGGGAATAACATTATTATGGGGGAATAACATTATTATGGGGGAATAACATTATTATGAGGGGACTAACATTATTATGGGGGAATAACATTATTATGGGGGGGCAGCTAACATTATTATGGCGGAATAACACTATTATGGGGGGCTAACATTATTATGGGGGAATAACATTATTATGGGGGCTAACATTATTATGGTGAATAACATTATTATGGGGGGCTAACATTATTATGGGGAATAACATTATTATGGGGGAACAATATTATTATGGGGGGCTAACATTATTATGGGGAATAACATTATTATGGGTAGCTAACATTATTATGGGGGAATAACATTATTATGGGGGGAGCTAACATTATTGTGGGAGAATAACATTATTATGGGGGGCTAACATTATTATGGGGGATAACATTATTATGGGGAATAACATTATTATGGGGGATAACATTATTATGGGGGAATAACATTATTATGGGGGAATAACATTATTGTGGGGATAACATTATTATGGGGGGAGCTAACATTATTGTTGGGGAATAAAATTATTATGGGGGAATAACATTATTATGGGGGAATAACATTATTATGGGGGAATAACATTATTATGGGGGGTTAACATTATTATGGGGGAATAACATTATTATGGGGGGCTAACATTATTATGGGGGAATAACATTATTATGAGGGGACTAACATTATGGGGGGATAACATTATTATGGGGGGATAACATTATTATGGGGGAATAACATTATTATGGGGGGACTAACATTATTATGGGGGGACTAACATTATTATGGGGAATAACATTATTATGGGGAATAACATTGTTATGGGGGAATAACATTATTATGAGGGGACTAACATTATTATGGGGGGAATAACATTATTATGGGGGGCTAACATTATTATGGGGGAATAACATTATTATGGGGGCTAACATTATTATGGTGAATAACATTATTATGGGGGGCTAACATTATTATGGGGAATAACATTATTATGGGGGAACAATATTATTATGGGGGGCTAACATTATTATGGGGAATAACATTATTATGGGTAGCTAACATTATTATGGGGGAATAACATTATTATGGGGGGAGCTAACATTATTGTGGGAGAATAACATTATTATGGGGGGCTAACATTATTATGGGGGATAACATTATTATGGGGAATAACATTATTATGGGGGATAACATTATTATGGGGGAATAACATTATTATGGGGGAATAACATTATTGTGGGGATAACATTATTATGGGGGGAGCTAACATTATTGTTGGGGAATAAAATTATTATGGGGGAATAACATTATTATGGGGGAATAACATTATTATGGGGGAATAACATTATTATGGGGGGTTAACATTATTATGGGGGAATAACATTATTATGGGGGGCTAACATTATTATGGGGGAATAACATTATTATGAGGGGACTAACATTATGGGGGGATAACATTATTATGGGGGGATAACATTATTATGGGGGAATAACATTATTATGGGGGGACTAACATTATTATGGGGGGACTAACATTATTATGGGGAATAACATTATTATGGGGAATAACATTGTTATGGGGGAATAACATTATTATGAGGGGACTAACATTATTATGGGGGGAATAACATTATTATGGGGGAATAACATTATTATAGGGGGACTAACATTATTATGAGGGGACTAACATTATTATGGGGGGAATAACATTATTATGGGGGGCTAACATTATTATGGGGGAATAACATTATTATGGGGGTTTAACATTATTATGGGGGGGCTAACATTATTATGGGGAATAACATTATTATGGGGGAATAACATTATTATGGGGGGCTAACATTATTATGGGGGGAATAACATTATTATGGGGAAATAACATTATTATGGGAATAACATTATTATGGGGGAATAACATTATTATGGGGGGCTAACATTATTATGGGGGAATAACATTATTATGGGGGAATAACATTATTATGGGGGGCTAACATTATTATGGGGAATAACATTATTATGGGGATAACATTATTATGGGGGAATAACATTATTATGGGAATAACATTATTATGGGTGGCTAACATTATTATGGGGGAATAACATTATTATGGGGGGAGCTAACATTATTGTGGGAGAATAACATAATTATGGGGGTAACATTATTATGTGGGATAACATTATTATGGGGGAATAACATTATTATGGGGGAATAACATTATTGTGGGGATAACATTATTATGGGGGGAGCTAACATTATTGTTGGGGAATAACATTATTATGGGGGAATAACATTATTATGGGGGGCTAACATTATTATGGGGGAATAACATTATTATGGGGATAACATTATTATGGGGGGCTAACATTATTATGGGGGAATAACATTATTATGGGGGGCTAACATTATTATGGGGGAATAACATTATTATGGGGGGGATAACATTATTATGGGGGGGATAACATTATTATGGGGGAATAACATTATTATGGGGGGACTAACATTATTATGGGGAATAACATTATTATGGGGAATAACATTATTATGGGGGAATAACATTATTATGAGGGGACTAACATTATTATGGGGGGAATAACATTATTATGGGGGAATAACATTATTATAGGGGGACTAACATTATTATGAGGGGACTAACATTATTATGGGGGGAATAACATTATTATGGGGGGCTAACATTATTATGGGGGAATAACATTATTATGGGGGAATAACATTATTATGGGGGGCTAACATTATTATGGGGAATAACATTATTATGGGGATAACATTATTATGGGGGAATAACATTATTATGGGGGAATAACATTATTATGGGGGGCTAACATTATTATGGGGGGAATAACATTATTATGGGGAAATAACATTATTATGGGAATAACATTATTATGGGGGAATAACATTATTATGGGGGGCTAACATTATTATGGGGGAATAACATTATTATGGGGGAATAACATTATTATGGGGGGCTAACATTATTATGGGGAATAACATTATTATGGGGATAACATTATTATGGGGGAATAACATTATTATGGGAATAACATTATTATGGGGGGCTAACATTATTATGGGGGAATAACATTATTATGGGGGGCTAACATTATTATGGGGGAATAACATTATTATGGGGGAATAACATTATTATGGGGGAATAACATTATTATGAGGGGAATAACATTATGGGGGGAATAACATTATGGGGGGAATAACATTATGGGGGGCATAACATTATGAGGGGGAATAACATTATGGGGGGAATAACATTATGAGGGGGACTAACATTATGGGGGGAATAACATTATGGGGGGCTAACATTATTATGGGGGAATAACATTATGAGGGGACTAACATTATGGGGGGAATAACATTATTATGGGGGAATAACATTATTATGGGAGGCTAACATTATTATGGGGGAATAACATTATTATGGGGGGCTAACATTATTATGGGGGAATACCATTATTATAGGGGGACTAACATTATTATGGGGGAATAACATTATTATGGGGGAATAACATTATTATGGGGGAATAACATTATGGGGGGAATAACATTATTATGGGGACTAACATTATTATGGGGGAATAACATTATTATGGGGGATAACACTATTATGGGGGATAACATTATTATGTGGGAATAACATTATTAAGGTGGAACTAACATTATGGAGGAATAACACTATTATGGGGGAGCTAACATTATTATGGGGGGCTAACATTATGGGGGAATAACATTATTATGAGGGGGCTAACATTATTATGGGGGATAACATTATTATGAGGGGACTACAATTATGGGGAATAACATTATTATGGGGGAATAACATTATTATGGGGGGACTAACATTATTATGGGGGAATAACATTATTATGGGGAATAACATTATTATGGGGGACTAACATTATTATGGGGGAATAATATTATTATGAGGGAATAACATTATTATGGGGGAATAACATTATTATGGGGGGAATAACATTATTATGGGGCTAATATTATTATGGGGGAATAACATTATTATGGGGGGCTAACATTATTATGGGGAATAACATTATTATGGGGATAACATTATTATGGGGGAATAACATTATTATGGGGAAATAACATTATTATGGGGGAATAACATTATTATGGGGGGCTAACATTATTATGGGGGGAATAACATTATTATGGGGAAATAATATTATTATGGGAATAACATTATTATGGGGGAATAACATTATTATGGGGGAACAACATTACTATGGGGGGCTAACATTATTATGGGGAATAACATTATTATGGGGATAACATTATTATGGGGGAATAACATTATTATGGAAATAACATTATTATGGGGGAATAACATTATTATGGGGGGCTAACATTATTATGGGGGAATAACATTATTATGGGGGGCTATCATTATTATGGGGGAATAACATTATTATGGGGGGCTAACATTATTATGGGGGAATAACATTAGTATGGGGATAACATTATTATGGGGGAATAACATTATTATGGGGGAATAACATTATTATGAGGGGACTAACATTATGGGGGGGAATAACATTATGAGGGGGAATAACATTATGGGGGGAATAACATTATGGGGGGAATAACATTATGAGGGGGACTAACATTATGGGGGGAATAACATTATGGGGGGCTAACATTATTATGGGGGAATAACATTATGAGGGGACTAACATTATGGGGGGAATAGCATTATTATGGGGGAATAACATTATTATGGGGGGTTAACATTATTATGTGGGAATAACATTATTATGGGGGACTAACACTATTATGGGGGAGTTAACATTATTATGGGGGGCTAACATTATTATGGGGGCTAACATTATTATGTGGAATAACATTATTATGGGGGGCTAACATTATTATGGGGGAATAACGTTATTATGAGGGGGCTAACATTATTATGGGGGATAACATTATTATGAGGGGACTAACATTATGGGGAATAACATTATTATGGGGGAATAACAATATTATGGGGGGACTAACATTATTATGGGGGGCTAACATTATTATAGGGAATAACATTATTATGGGGGGACTAACATTATTATGGGGGAATAACATTATTATGAGGGAATAACATTATTATGGGGGAATTAAATTATTATAGGGGGACTAACATTATTATGAGGGGACTAACATTATTATGGGGGGAATAACATTATTATGGGGGCTAACATTATTATGGGGGAATAACATTATTATGGGGGGCTAACATTATTATGGGGAATAACATTATTATGGGGATAACATTATTATGGGGGAATAACATTATTATGGGGAAATAACATTATTATGGGAATAACATTATTATGGGGGAATAACATTATTATGGGGGGCTAACATTATTATGGGGGGAATAACATTATTATGGGGAAATAACATTATTATGGGAATAACATTATTATGGGGGAATAACATTATTATGAGGGGCTAACATTATTATGGGGGAATAACATTATTATGGGGGAATAACATTATTATGGGGGGCTAACATTATTATGGGGAATAACATTATTATGGGGATAACATTATTATGGGGGAATAACATTATTATGGGAATAACATTATTATGGGGGGCTAACATTATTATGGGGGAATAACATTATTATGGGGGGCTAACATTATTATGGGGGAATAACATTATTATGGGGGCTAACATTATTATGGGGGAATAACATTATTATGGGGATAACATTATTATGGGGGAATAACATTATTATGAGGGGACTAACATTATGGGGGGAATAACATTATGGGGGGAATAACATTATGGGGGGAATAACATTATGAGGTGGAATAACATTATGGGGGAATAAGATTATGAGGGGGACTAACATTATGGGGGGAATAACATTATGGGGGGCTAACATTATTATGGGGGACTAACATTATGAGGGGACTAACATTATGGGGGGAATAACATTATTATGGGGGAATAACATTATTATGGGGGGCTAACATTATTATGGGGGAATAACATTATTATGGGGGAATAACATTATTATGGGGGCTAACATTATTATGGGGGAATAACATTATTATGGGGGAATACCATTATTATAGGGGGACTAACATTATTATGGGGGGACTAACATTATTATGGGGGAATAACATTATTATGGGGGAATAACATTATGGGGGAATAACATTACTATGGGGGGACTAACATTATTATGGGGGAATAACATTATTATGGGGGAATAACATTATTATGGGGGAATAACATTATGGGGGAATAACATTATTATGGGGAAATAACATTATTATGGGAATAACATTATTATGGGGGAATAACATTATTATGGGGGGCTAACATTATTATGGGGGGAATAACATTATTATGGGGAAATAACATTATTATGGGAATAACATTATTATGGGGGAATAACATTATTATGAGGGGCTAACATTATTATGGGGGAATAACATTATTATGGGGGAATAACATTATTATGGGGGGCTAACATTATTATGGGGAATAACATTATTATGGGGATAACATTATTATGGGGGAATAACATTATTATGGGAATAACATTATTATGGGGGGCTAACATTATTATGGGGGAATAACATTATTATGGGGGGCTAACATTATTATGGGGGAATAACATTATTATGGGGGCTAACATTATTATGGGGGAATAACATTATTATGGGGATAACATTATTATGGGGGAATAACATTATTATGAGGGGACTAACATTATGGGGGGAATAACATTATGGGGGGAATAACATTATGGGGGGAATAACATTATGAGGTGGAATAACATTATGGGGGAATAAGATTATGAGGGGGACTAACATTATGGGGGGAATAACATTATGGGGGGCTAACATTATTATGGGGGACTAACATTATGAGGGGACTAACATTATGGGGGGAATAACATTATTATGGGGGAATAACATTATTATGGGGGGCTAACATTATTATGGGGGAATAACATTATTATGGGGGAATAACATTATTATGGGGGCTAACATTATTATGGGGGAATAACATTATTATGGGGGAATACCATTATTATAGGGGGACTAACATTATTATGGGGGGACTAACATTATTATGGGGGAATAACATTATTATGGGGGAATAACATTATGGGGGAATAACATTACTATGGGGGGACTAACATTATTATGGGGGAATAACATTATTATGGGGGAATAACATTATTATGGGGGAATAACATTATGGGGGAATAACATTATTATGGGCGGACTAACATTATTATGGGGGAATAACATTATTATGGGGGAATAACATTATTATGGGGGGACTAACATTATTATGGGGGGCTAACATTATTATGGGGAATAACATTATTATGGGGGGACTAACATTATTATGGGGGAATAACATTATTATGAGGGAATAACATTATTATGGGGGAATAACATTATTATGGGGGAATAACATTATGGGGGAATAACATTATTATGGGGGGACTAACATTATTATGGGGGAATAACATTATTATGGGGAAATAACATTATTATGGAGGAATAACATTATGGGGGAATAAAATTATTATGGGGGGACTAACATTATTATGGGGGAATAACATTATTATGGGGGAATAACATTATTATGGGGGGAATAACATTATTATGGGAGAATAACATTATTATGGGGGGACTAACATTATTATGGGGGGCTAACATTATTATGTGGAATAACATTATTATGGGGGGACTAACATTATTATGGGGGAATAACATTATTATGAGGGAATAACATTATTATGGGGGCTAACATTATTATGAGGGGACTAACATTATAAGGGATAACATTATTATGAGGGGACTAACATTATGGGGAATAACATTATTATGGGGGAATAACATAATTATGGGGGAATAACATTATTATGGGGGGACTAACATTATTATGGGGGGCTAACATTATTATGGGGAATAACATTATTATGGGGGAATAACATTATTTTGGGGGACTTACATTATTATAGGGGGCTAACATTATTATGGGGGGGCAGCTAACATTATTAAGGGGGGAATAATACTATTATGGGGGGCTAACATTATTATGGGGGAGCTAACATTATTATGGGGGAATAACATTATTATGGGGGGAGCTAACATTATTGTGGGAGAATAACACTATTATGGGGGGCTAACATTATTATGGGGGAGCTAATATTATTATGGGGGAATAACATTATTATGAGGGGACTAACATTATGGGGGTATAACACTATTATGGGGATAACATTATTATGGGGGGCTAACATTATTATGGGGGAATAACATTATTATGAGGGGACTAACATTATTATGGGGGAATAACATTATTATGGGGGAATAACATTATTATGGGGGGCTAACATTATTATGGGGAATAACATTATTATGGGGGAATAACATTATTATGGGGGGCTAACATTATTATGGGGAATAACATTATTATGGGGGAATAACATTATTATGGGGGGCTAACATTATTATGGGGGAAAACATTATTATGAGGGGACTAACATTATTATGAGGGGACTAACATTATGGGGGAATAACATTATTATGAGGGGACTAACATTATGGGGGAATAACATTATTATGAGGGGACTAACATTATGGGGGAATAACATTATTATGGGGGAATAACATTATTATGAGGGGACTAACATTATGGGGGAATAACATTATTATGGGGGAATAACATTATTATTGGGGGAATAACATTATTATGGGGGAATAACATTATTATGGGGGAATAACATTATTATGAGGGGACTAACATTATGGGGAATAACATTATTATGAGGGGACTAACATTATTATGGGGGGAATAACATTATTATGGGGGAATAACATTATTATAGGGGGACTAACATTATTATGGGGGAATAACATTATTATGCTGGGACTAACATTATTATGGGGGAATAACATTATTATGGGGGGCTAACATTATTATGGGGAATAACATTATTATGGGGTTCTAACATTATGGGGGGAATAACATTATTATGGGGGAATACCATTATTATGGGGGGACTAACATTATTATGGGGGAATAACATTATTATAGGGGGACTAACATTATTATAGGGGGGCTAACATTATTATGGGGGAATAACATTATTATGGGGGGCAGCTAACATTATTATGGGGGCATTTTCCTTTATTATGGGGCTAACATTATTAGGGGGGCTAACATTATTATGGGGGGCAGGTAACATTATTATGGGGGGCAGCTAACATTATTATGGGGGGGCATCTAACATTATTATGGGAGGAATAACATTATTATGGGGGAATAACATTATAATGGGGGAATAACATTATTATTGGGGGAATAACATTATTATGGGGGAATAACATTATTATGGGGGAATAACATTATTATGAGGGGCTAACATTATTATGTGGGAGTAACATTATAATGGGGGGAATAACATTATTATGGGGGAATAACATTATTATGTGGGGAACAACATTTTTATGGGGAGCAGCTAACATTATTATGGGGGGAATAACATTATTATGGGGGGCTAACATTATAATGGGGGAATAACATTATTATGGGGGGAACAACATTATTATGGGGGGCAGCTAACATTATTATGGGGGAATAACATTATTATGGGGGGCTAACATTATAATGGGGGAATAACATTATTATGGGGGGAACAACATTATTATGGGGGGCAGCTAACATTATTATGGGGGGAATAACATTATTATGGGGGGAATAACATTATTATGGGGGGAATAACATTATTATGTTAGCTAACATTCCTGGGTGGAAGTGTATTTACTGGTGTTTCATGTGCAGGGAGAGATGGAGTCGCAGAGCCTGGTGGGGGAGCCTAAAATGACTGTTGCAGGGAATAATCATTTTTACCTCTTTATTCTCCTCCATGGACTAATGGGGATGAGAAATATAAAATAGGGGACACTTTTGCAGCCCTTGGTGCCCTCTACAACCAGTGAATGAAAACTAGGTTATAACATGGCCACACCCATTGGTTTATGGACAAAAAAGTACTTTACATTAATTTGTTCAATATATTTAAACAATATATTTTTTAAAAGTACAGATTAATTGGGAAAAAATTCAAAGCAAATGATCAATTTTACAAGTCATCTGGGATTTGAACCTGGAAACTTGCTAAACAAAACTAAACATGCACACACATACATATACATACATACATACATATATATACACACACACACACATGCACATACATACATACATATATACACACACATGCACACACATACATACATATATACACACACACACATGCACATGCATACATAAATACATACATATAGACACACACATGCACATACATACCTATATACACACACATGCACATACATACACACACATACACACACACACATACAATACATACATACATATATATCTATATATATATACACACACACACATGCACATACATACATACATATATATATATATATATATATATATATATTTATATATATACACACGCATGCACATACATATATACATACATACAGTATCCCACAAAAGTGAGTACACCCCTCACACTTTTGTAAATATTTTATATCTTTTCATGTGACAACACTGAAGAAATTATACTTTCTACAATGTAAAGTAGTGAGTGTACAGCCTGTATAACAGTGTAAATTTGTTGTACCCTCAAAATAACTCAACATACAGCCATTAATGTCTAAACCGTTGGCAACAAAAGTGAGTACACCCCTAAGTAAAAATGTCCAAATTGGGCCCAAAGTGTCAATATTTTGGGTGGCCACCATTATTTTCTAGCACTGCCTCAACCCTCTTGGATATGGAGTTCACCAGAGCATCACAGGTTGCCACTGGAGTCCTCTTCCACTCCTCCATGATGACATCTGGGAGCTGGTGGATGTTAGAGACCTTGCGCTCCCCCACCTTTCGTTTGAGGATGCCCCACAGATGCTCAATAGGGTTTAGGTCTGGAGACATGCTTGGCCAGTCCATCATCTTTACCCTCAGCTTCTTTAGCAAGGCTGTGATCATCTTGGAGGTGTGTTTGGGGTCATTATCATGTTGGAATACTGCCCTGTGGCCCAGTCTCTGAAGGGAGGGGATCATGCTCTGCTTCAGTATGTCACAGTACATGTTGGCATTCATGGTTCCCTTTAATGAACTGTAGCTTCCCAGTGCCGGCAGCACTAATGAAGGCCCAGACCATGACACTCCCACCACCATGCTTGACTGTAGGGAAGACACACTTGTCTTTGTACTCCTCACCTGCCTCCCACCACACATGCTTGACACCATCTGAACCAAATAAGTTTATTTTGGTCTCATTGGACCACAGGACATGATTCCAGTAATCCATGTCCTTAGTCTGCTTGTCTTTAGCAAACTGTTTGCAGGCTTTCTTGTACATCATCTTTAGAAAAGGCTTCCTTCTGGGACGATAGCCATGCAGACCAATTTGATGCAGTGTGCGGCATATGGTCTGAGCACTGACAGGCTGACCCCCCCACCCCTTTATCCTCTGCAGCAATGTTTGCAGCAATCATATGTCTATTTCCCAAAGACAACCTCTGGATATGACGCTGAGCATGTGCACTCAACTTCTTTGGTCGACCATGGCGAGGTCTGTTCTGAGTGGAACCTATCCTGTGAAACCGCTGTATGGTCTTACCCACCATGCTGCAGCTCAGTTTCAGGGTCTTTGCAATCTACTTATATCCTAGGCCATCTTTATGTAGAGCAAAAATTATTTTTTTCAGATCCTCAGAGGGTTCTTTGTCATGAGGTGCCATGTTGAACTTGCAGTGACCAGTATGAGAGAGTGTGAGAGCGATAACACCAAATTTAACACACCTGCTCCCCATTCACACCTGAGACCTTGTAACACTAACGAGTCACATGACACCGGTGAGGGAAAATGGCTAATTGGGCCCAATTCTGACATTTCCACTTAGGGATGTACTAACTTTTGTTGCCATCGGTTTAGACATTAATGGCTGTGTGTTGAGTTATTTTGAAGGGACAGCAAATTTACACTGTTATACAGGTTGTACACTCACTACTTTACATTGTAAAGTGTCATTTCTTCAGTGTTGTCACATGAAAAGATATAATAAAATATTTACAAAAATGTGAGGGGTGTACTCACTATTGTTGGATACTGTACATACATATACATACATGCATACATACAAACACATATATACATGCACTCAAATACATATACAGACATATACATGCACATACATACATATACATACATATATATATATACACATGCACATACATACATACATACACACATACATATATACAAATAAATACATGCACTCAAATACATATACATACATGCATAAACATACATGCACACACATACATACAGTATGCATACATACACACACATACATATACATACATACACATACTGTACATACATATATACACACACATGCACATACATACATACATACACATATATACACATACATACATATATGCACATACATATTTCCCTCATCTCTGAAAAATGCACTGGTCACACCTATCCTCAAAAAACTTTCTTTTGATCCAACCTCCCCATCCAACTATTGCCCTATTTCCCTACTCCCTCTTGCTTCAAAGCTTCTCGAAAAGCTATTATATGCACGCCTATCCCATTTCCTTAAATTAAACTCCCTCCTTGACCCACTGCAATCTGGATTTCATCCCCATCACTCCACAGAGACAGCAACCGTTAAGGTTACCAACTACCTACTTACAGCAAAATCCGAAGGCCACTTATCTCTGCTTATCCTTTTTAATCTGTCCGCAGCCTTTGATACTGTTGACCATCCTCTTTTGCTCCAAACCCTCCAATACTTTGTCATTTGTGACACAGCCCTCTCGTGGTTCTCTTCCTACCTGTCAAACTGTACCTTTAGTGTAGTCTTCTCTGGGGCCTCCTCTGCCACGTCACTACTTTCTGTTGGGGTACCGCAAGGCTCTGTCCTCGGTCCCCTTCTCTTCTCAATCTACACGTCATCATTAGGTTCCCTAATAAAGTCCCATGGGTTCCAATATCATTTGTATGCAGAATACCCCCAAATCTACTTCTCTGCACCAGACCTATTTACTTCCTTGCTAATATGTGTCACTAACTGTCTTTCTCACATCTCTTTCTGGATGTCCTCTCACTACCTCAAGCTAAATCTCTCCAAAACTGAGCTCCTTATTTTCCCCCTTTTTTCAAAATCTCCATACCGATATCTCTATAACTGTTGAGAACTCCATCATTACCCCTACCCTGATGTCTACAGATACTTTCCCTCCAGTGCCCTTCGCTCTGCTCATGACCTCCTACTCTCCTCCTCTTTTGTTACTGCCTCACACTCCCGTTTACAGGACTTCTCCAGACTGGCTCCCATCTTGTGGAACTCTCTGCCTCGCTCCACAAGATTCTCCCCTAGCTTTGAAAGCTTTAAGCACTCCCTAAAAACTCTACTGTTCATGGATGCATACAACCTACACTAACCTTTCTTTATACCAGTTTCTCTCCTCCATTGCTATCCCCTTGAACCCCCTTAGCATGTAAGCCTAAGAGTCCAGCTGTTTGCAGATCACTTTCTCAAGAACTGACTATAACAGTGAGACTCTTGGCATACATATACCTACATATACATGCACATACATACATGCACACACTTACATACATATACATACACATAATACATGCAAAAGCACATACATACATGCCCATGCATATACATACATGCACATATATAAATACACATACATGCATACATACATGCACATATATACATACACATACATGCACATATATACATACATGCATACATACATGTACATATATACATTGACATACATGCATACATACATGCACATATATACATACACATACATGCATACATGCATGCACATATATACATACACATACATGCACATATATACATACACATGCATGCATACATACATGTACATATATACATTCACATACATGCACATATATACATACATACATGCACATATATACATACACATACATGCACATATATACATACACAAACATGCACATATATACATACACATACATGCATACATACATACACATATATACATACACATACATGCATGCACATACATGCACATATATACATACATGCATACATACATGCACATATATACATACACATACATGCACATATATACATACACAAACATGCACATATATACATACACATACATACATGCACATATATACATACACAAACATGCACATATGTACATACACATACATGCATATATATATACATACATGCATACATACATGCACATATATACATACACAAACATGCACATATATACATACACATACATGCACATATATACATACACATACATGCACATATATATAAACACGTACATGCACATATATACATACACATACATGCATACATACATGCACATATATACATAAACATACATACATGCACATATATACATACACATACATGCACATATATACATACACATACATGCATACATACATGCACATATATACATAAACATACATACATGCACATATATATATACATACACATACATGCATACATACATGCACATATATACATAAACATACATACATGCACATATATACATACACATACATGCATACATACATGCACATATATACATACACATACATGCCCATAAGTACATATATGCACATACAAAGCTGGCTTTGGGTTTTATCCTATGGGACAACAAATAACAGCGACAAATGTTCCAGACTCCTTAATACCAGTACCAGGTAACAAGTCATTAATAACAAATCACTTACACAATGAGCGGCTCAAGCAGGTTTGGGGATTAAAAAGTGTTTTGAGGGTACACATCAATAACTCATGGTCACAAAAATCATAAAAGGAAAACCAAATAAAGTTCTGAATCAAGGATATGTCTGTGTCCTCTGGATGAGTTTTTCAGCTTGTTAGCGTTCCTCAGTGAGATCCCATAAAAAAGAAAACAGAAAATTGCAACATAGTGTGAATCTGTAACGGCACTTTGAGGAAGTAGTTGTTTTGTAACAAATGACTACTCACATTTGTTGGAGCTTTCGACTAAGCTCAAGGATATGCGCACTCCCACTTTATACTGATGGGAAAACAGTACACTAGGCAAAACTTGGATACAAATTTATTTTAAAATATATAAAAGCGTCACATAAGCCTTGATAACACCACAATGTAAGGGTACAAAAGCAGATATGCTGTAACAAATGCTTCAAATCGCCAAACTTGCAAAGAGGTAAATGGATCAGCAGGAGTGTGACCGCCGAAACCAAAACCTCTTTAGTAGCAAGACAATAGCGCTAAGCCCCCAGGTGTCTTGGCTAGTATAGAGACGCAATAAAACTCAATATAGAACAGTTCCGACGTACGTTTCGCTGGTATGCTTTGTCAAGGAATGTTAGTGCGCATGTCCAAGAGTCCTTTTAAACAATCCATTGATGAGTTTCTGCCAGGTTTGTGGTTACATCCTCCATTTTGGAAGTTGGCATTTATGTAATTTGTCATTAAACAAATAGTATGTTTTTCAACTTCTTTCAGTTTTATACATTTTGTTGATATATGCATAGATGTTAAGATGGATAACCAGAATTGGGAAATTATGCATTATAATGTTATAGCATTATACTTATATGCAAAACTTCAAAAAACATAATCACATTGTGCCTGCAATTAGTGTCTATACTGATGATATATGTAGGTATTTGTTTTTTTAACCCCTTATTGTGAAGGTATTAGTTATATCTTTTTTAGTTTAAGTGATGTTACTGACTATATGTCCTATGGACCATAATTAAACTACTAGCCTTATCATAAACCTAGTTGTGTCGCAATGTTTTCAAAAATAGATTTTATTTGTTAGCATGTAACATGTTTAAAAACATATATTGTACTTATGTGTGTTTGCGCTGAAAAGTTATGATAGGATGTTGAGGTTACTGTTTCTAACTATGTGTTTAATTTTACATTTGGGGTTCCATATATTGAGAATAAGTTTGTGAAACTACCTAGCACTGACAATATAAGTGTGGACAAAGTAAAAAAAAAATAAAAAAAAAATATATATATAATAAAAATAAAAAAAATAAAAAAATGAAGGTTACTGTTTCTAACTTACGGCTAGATTTAGAGTTTTGTCGGTAAGGACCCGCGTAGCTAACGCCGGCTTTTTTCTGGCCACACCATAAAAATAACTCTGGTATTGAGAGTCCACATTAAGGCTGCGTTAGGCTCCAAAAAAGGAGCGTAGAGCATATTTAACGCAGCTTCAACTCTCGATACCAGAGTTGCTTACGCAAGCGGCCAGCCTCAAAAACGTGCTTGTGCACGATTCTCCCATAGAAAACAATGGGGCTGTTTGAGCTGAAAAAAAAACCTAACACCTGCAAAAAAGCCGCGTTCAGCTCCTAACGCAGCCCCATTGTTTGCTATGCGGAAACACTACCTACGTCTGCAACACTCTAACATGTACCCCGAGTCTAAACACCCCTAACCTTACACTTATTAACCCCTATTCTGCCGCCCCCGCTATCGCTGACCCCTGCATATTATTATTAACCCCTAATCTGCCGCTCCGTAAACCGCCGCTACTTACATTATCCCTATGTACCCCTAATCTGCTGCCCTAACATCGCCGACACCTAACTTCAAACATTAACCCCTAATCTGCCGACTGGAGCTCACCGCTATTCTAATAAATGTATTAACCCCTAAAGCTAAGTCTAACCCTAACACTAACACCCCCCTAAGTTAAATATAATTTAAATCTAACAAAATAAATTAACTCTTATTAAATAAATTATTCCTATTTAAAGCTAAATACTTACCTGTAAAATAAATCCTAATATAGCTACAATATAAATTATAATTATATTATAGCTATTTTAGGATTAATATTTATTTTACAGATAACTTTGTATTTATTTTAACCAGGTACAATAGCTATTAAATAGTTAAGAACTATTTTATAGCTAAAATAGTTAAAATAATTACAAAATTACCTGTAAAATAAATCCTAACCTAAGTTACAATTAAACCTAACACTACACTATCAATAAATTAATTAAACTACCTACAATTACCTACAATGAACCTAACACTACACTATCAATAAATTAATTAAATACAATTCCTACAAATAAATACAATTAAATAAACTAGCTAAAGTACAAAAAATAAAAACGAACTAAGTTACAAAAAATAAAAAATAATTACAAACCTAAGAAAAATATTACAACAATTTTAAACTAATTACACCTACTCTAAGCCCCCTAATAAAATAACAAAGCCCCCCAAAATAAAAAAATGCCCTACCCTGTTCCGATCAGCCAATAGAATGCGAGCTCAATCTGATTGGCTGATCGGATCAGCCAATCGGATTGAACTTGATTCTGATTGGCTGACTCCATCAGCCAATCAGAATATTCCTACCTTAATTCCGATTGGCTGATAGAATCCTATCAGCCAATTGGAATTCGAGGGACGCCATCTTGGATTACGTCATTTAAAGGAACCGTCATTCGTCGTTCAGTCTTCGGCCAGGATGGATGTTCCGCGTCGGAGGTCTTCAGGATGCTGCCGCTTCGCTCCGGATGGATGCCGCTTGGATGAAGACTTCAATCGGATGGAAGACCTCTTCTGCCCCGCTTGGATGAAGACTTCAGCCGGATCATGGACCTCTTCAGCCCCCCGCTTGGGCTTGGATCAGGACATCGGAGGAGCTCTTCTGGACAGATCGGTGAACCCGTTGAGGTGAAGACAAGGTAGGAAGATCTTCAGGGGCTTAGTGTTAGGTTTATTTAAGGGGGGTTTGGGTTAGATTAGGGGTATGTGGGTGGTGGGTTGTAATGTTGGGGGGCTTGGGTATTGTATGTTTTTTTTTACAGGCAAAAGAGCTGAACTTCTTGGGGCATGCCCCGCAAAGGGCCCTGTTCAGGGCTGGTAAGGTAAAAGAGCTTTGAACTTTAGTAATTTAGAATAGGGTAGGGCATTTTTTTATTTTTGGGGGCTTTGTTATTTTATTAGGGGGCTTAGAGTAGGTGTAATTAGTTTAAAATTGTTGTAATATTTTTCTTATGTTTGTAAATATTTTTTTATTTTTTGTAACTTAGTTCTTTTTTATTTTTTGTACTTTAGCTAGTTTATTTAATTGTATTTATTTGTAGGAATTGTATTTAATTAATTTATTGATAGTGTAGTGTTAGGTTAATTGTAGGTAATTGTAGGTAGTTTATTTAATTAATTTATTGATAGTGTAGTGTTAGGTTTAATTGTAACTTAGGTTAGGATTTATTTTACAGGTAATTTTGTAATTATTTTAACTATTTTAGCTATTAAATAGTTCTTAACTATTTAATAGCTATTGTACCTGGTTAAAATAAATACAAAGTTATCTGTAAAATAAATATTAATCCTAAAATAGCTATAATATAATTATAATTTATATTGTAGCTATATTAGGATTTATTTTACAGGTAAGTATTTAGCTTTAAATAGGAATAATTTATTTAATAAGAGTTAATTTATTTCGTTAGATTTAAATTATATTTAACTTAGGGGGGTGTTAGTGTTAGGGTTAGACTTAGCTTTAGGGGTTAATACATTTATTAGAATAGCGGTGAGCTCCAGTCGGCAGATTAGGGGTTAATGTTTGAAGTTAGGTGTCGGCGATGTTAGGGCAGCAGATTAGGGGTACATAGGGATAATGTAAGTAGCGGCGGTTTACGGAGCGGATTAGGGGTTAATACTATTTATTATAGGGTTAGTGAGGCGGATTAGGGGTTAATAACTTTATAATAATAGCGGTGCGGTCCGCTCAGCAGATTAGGGGTTAATAAGTGTAGGCAGGTGGAGGCGACGTTGAGGGGGGCAGATTAGGGGTTAATAAATATAATATAGGGGTCGGCGGTGTTAGGGGCAGCAGATTAGGGGTACATAAGTATAACGTAGGTGGCGGCGCTTTGCGGTCGGCAGATTAGGGGTTAATTATTGTAGGTAGCTGGCTGCGATGTTGTGGGGGGCAGGTTAGGGGTTAATAAATATAATATAGGGGTCGGCGGTGTTAGGGGCAGCAGATTAGGGGTACATAAGTATAGGTGGCGGTCGGCAGATTAGGGGTTAAAAAAATTTAATCGAGTGTCGGCGATGTGGGGGGACCTCGGTTTAGGGGTACATAGGTAGTTTATGGGTGTTAGTGTACTTTAGAGTACAGTACTTAAGAGCTTTATAAACCGGCGTTAGCCCAGAAAGCTCTTAACTACTGACTTTTTTTCTGCGGCTGGAGTTTTGTCGTTAGATGTCTAACGCTCACTTCAGACACGATTCTAAATACCGGAGTTAGAAAGATCCCATTGAAAAGATAGGATACGCAATTGACGTAAGGGGATCTGCGGTATGGAAAAGTCGCGGCTGAAAAGTGAGCGTTAGACCCTTTTTTGAGTGACTCCAAATACCGGAGGTAGCCTAAAACCAGCGTTAGGAGCCTCTAACGCTGGTTTTCACGGCTAACGCCAAACTCCAAATCTAGGCCATAGTTAGAAACAGTAACCTTCTTTTTTTTTTTTTTTTTTATTATTTATATATATATATTTTTTTTTTTACTTTGTCCACACTTATATTGTCAGTGCTAGGTAGTTTTAGAATGTTTCACGAACTTATTTTCAATATATGGAACCCCAAATGTAAAATTAAACACATAGTTAGAAACAGTAACCTCAACATCCTATCATAACTTTTCAAACACACATAAGTACAATATATGTTTTTAAACATGTTACATGCTAACAAATAAAATCTATTTTTGAAAACATTGCGACACAACTAGGTTTATGATAAGGCTAGTAGTTTAATTATGGTCCATAGGACATATAGTCAGTAACATCACTTAAACTTAAAAAGATATAACTAATACCTTCACAATAAGGGGTTAAAAAAACAAATACCTACATATATCATCAGTATAGACACTAATTGCAGGCACAATGTGATTATGTTTTTTGAAGTTTTGCATATAAGTATAATGCTATAACATTATAATGCATAATTTCCCAATTCTGGTTATCCATCTTAACATCTATGCATATATCAACAAAATGTATAAAACTGAAAGAAGTTGAAAAACATACTAGTTGTTTAATGACAAATTACCTAAATGCCAACTTCCAAAATGGAGGATGTAACCACAAACCTGGCAGAAACTCATCAATGGATTGTTTAAAAGGACTCTTGGACATGCGCACTAACATTCCTTGACAAAGCATACCAGCGAAACGTACGTCGGAACTGAACTGTTCTTAATTGAGTTTTATCGCGTCTCTACACTAGCCAGGACACCTGGGGGCTTAGCGCTATTGTCTTGCTACTAAAGAGGTTTTGGTTTCGGCGGTCACACTCCTGCTGATCCATTTACCTCTTTGCAAGTTTGGCGATTTGAAGCATTTGTTACAGCATATCTGCTTTTGTACCCTTACATTGTGGTGTTATCAAGGCTTATGTGATGCTTTTATATATTTTAAAATAAATTTGTATCCAAGTTTTGCCTAGTGTACTGTTTTCCCATCAGTATAAAGTAGGAGTGCGCATATCCTTGAGCTTAGTGGAAAGCGCCAACAAATGTGAGTAGTCATTTGTTACAAAACAACTACTTCCTCAAAGTGCCATTACAGATTCACACTATGTTGCAATTTTCTGTTTTCTTTTTTATGGGATCTCACTGAGGAATGCTAACAAGCTGAAAAACTCATCCAGAGGACACAGACATATCCTTGATTCAGAACTTTATTTGGTTTTCCTTTTATGATTTTTGTTATCACATTTATTTCACATTTTTTTCTTTGTGATATTTGGTATATTTATTGTAATAATAACTCATGGTCACTAATGAGGGAAGAGAGATCAGAGAATAAGGAGAGAAGAGAAGGTCAATGTAGTGGCTGCCATATTGTTTTAGTGAAGTAGCCCAGTGGGAGAGGCCATGAAGGACATTATAGGGAGTACAATGCTATCATTACTCTGCAATATTTCAGCATTTCTAACCTGGCTATGGCCCTTCCACAATGGCACCTCAGAATCATCACAAACAGATTTTAAAGGTAAGGATTTTACAGCAGGGCCGGACTGGGGCCAAAAATAGGCCCAGACATTTTAAGGCAAATCAGCCCAGTGCCCCCCCCCCCCCCCCAGGACAATTCTTTAAAGCAGTTGCCCAAATGAAATGTTCTGCTTGTATGAAAACTCCTGAGAGTCCAAAGTTTAATAAAATAAATAAAATAATTGGATTTTTCTTTTAATGATGATCAGGGGCGCGATCCGATAAAAATCGTAGTTTGCGGTGCAAGCGAGGGAACCCCCGCCCGTAGTTTCAGCTCGCAACTCGAGCTATCCAATATACGGCACCGTCAATTGCTAAAGTGCCGTAAGTCGGATAAACCAGCGATGTCCAGAAATCTGCGTAAATACAAATTTCTGGAGTCGCCAGTGACTTACGGCACTTTAGAAACTGCCGGCGCCTACAAAACCTGACTAAGTTATGAAATCACCCGCACTGTCTAACACACCTCCCAAACATAGCCCGACACGTCTAACCCTCTATCCGCTATCCCCCCTCACTCTCCTAATAATAAATGCATTAACCCCTAAACCGCCGCTCCCGGACCCCGCTGCCACCTAATAAAGTTATTAACCCCTAAACCGCCGCTCCCGGACCCCGCTGCCACCTACATTAACTACCCCCTAATGTGAGCCCTTATACCGCCACCACCTACATTAACTACCCCCTAATGTGAGCCCCTATACCGCCGCCAGCTATATTACCTACCCCTAATGTGAGCTCCTACCCTGCCACCAGCTATATTAAAATTATTAACCCCTAATCTAATCCCCCTACCCCACCGCCAGCTATATTAAATAATTAACCCCTAATCTAATCCCCCTACAACGCCGCCACCTATATTAAATTAATTAACCCCTAATCTAATCCCCCTACACCGCCGCCACCTATATTAAATTAATTAACCCCTAAAATACTAAACTATCCCTACCACTAAACCTATGTCTAACCCTACAAATAGCCCTGAAAAGGGCTTTTTGCGTGGCATTACCCCAAAGTAAACAGCTCTATTGCCAGCCCTTAAAAGGGCTTTTTGCGGGGCATGCCCCAAAGAAATCAGCTCTTTTACCAGCCCTTAAAAGGGCTTTTAGCAGGGCATTGTCACAAAGAAATCAGCTCTTTTGCCTATAATCTAAATCCCCCTACACCGCCGCCACCTATAATAAATGTATTACCCCCTAATCTAATCCCCCTACACCGCCGCCACCTATATTAAATAGATTACCCCGTAATCTAATCCCCCTACACCGCCGCCAGCTAAATTAACCCTAATTATATTAGGGTTAATATAGTTAATATAGTTATTATATTATATATATTAACTATATTAACCCTAATTATATTATGGTTAATATAGTTAATATTGTTATAATATATATATTAAGTATAATAACCCTATCTAACTCTAACATCCCTAACTAAATTCTTATTAAAATAAATCTAATTAATATTAATATTATTAATTAAAATATTCCTATTTAAATCTAAATACTTACCTATAAAATAAACCCTAAGATAGCTACAATGTAATTAATAATTACATTGTAGCTATTTTAGGGTTTATATTTATTTTACAGGTAACTTGATATTTATTTTAACTAGGTACAATAGCTATTAAATAGTTAATAACTATTTAATAGCTACCTAGTTAAAATAATTACCAATTTACCTGTAAAATAAATCCTAACCTAAGTTACAAATACACCTACACTATCAATAAATTAAATAAACAAAAAATATCTAAACTAAAATACAATTAAATAAACTAAACTAAATTACACCCCCCCCCACTAAATTACAAAAAATAAAAAAAGATTACAAGAATTTTAAGCTAATTACACCTATTCTAAGCCCCCTAATAAAATAACAAAGCCCCCCAAAATAAAAAAAATTCCCTACCCTAATCTAAATTAAAAAAGTTTACAGCTCTATTACCTTACCAGCCCTTAAAAGGGCTTTTTGCGGGGCATGCCCCAAAGAAATCAGCTCTTTTGCCTGTAAAAAAAAAACACAATACCACCCCCCAACATTACAACCCACCACCCACATACCCCTACTCTAACCCAAACCCCCCTTAAATAAACCTAACACTACCACCCTGAAGATCTCCCTACCTTGTCTTCACCCAGCCGGGCAAAACTCTTCATCCGATCCGGGCGATGTCTTCAATCAAGCGGCAGAGAAGAAGTCTTCCATCCGGGCGATGTCTTCAATCAAGCGGCAGAGAAGAAGTCTTCCATCCGGGTGATGTCTTCAATCAAGCGGCAAAGAAGAGGTCCTCCATCGGGGCGAAGTTTTCTTCCAAGCGGCATCTTCAATCTTCTTTCTTCGCTCCTCCGATGCGGAACATCCATCCGGCACGACGACTTCCCGACGAACGAGGTTCCTTTAAATGACGTCATCCAAGATGGCGTCCGTCGAATTCCGATTGGCTGACAGGATTCTATCAGCCAATCGGAATTAAGGTAGAAAAATCTGATTGGCTGATTGAATCAGCCAATCAGATTCAAGTTCAATCCGATTGGCTGTTCCGCATCGGAGGAGCAAAGAAAGAAGATTGAAGATGCCTCTTGGAAGAAAACATCGCCCCGATGGAGGACCTCTTCTTTGCCGCTTGATTGAAGACATCGCCCGGATGGAAGACTTCTTCTCTGCCACTTGATTGAAGACATCACCCGGATGGAAGACTTCTTTTCTGCCGCTTGATTGAAGACATCGCCCGGATCGGATGAAGAGTTCTGCCCGGCTGGGTGAAGACAAGGTAGGGAGATCTTCAGGGGGGTAGTGTTAGGTTTATTTAAGGGGGTTTTGGGTTAGAGTAGGGGTATGTGGGTGGTGGGTTGTAATGTTGGGGGGTGGTATTGTGTTTTTTTTACAGGCAAAAAAACTGATTTCTTTGGGGCATGCCCCGCAAAAAGCCCTTTTAAGGGCTGGTAAGGTAATAGAGCTGTTAACTTTTTTAATTTAGATTAGGGAAGGGAATTTTTTTTAATTTGGGGGGCTTTGTTATTTTATTAGGGGCCTTAGAATAGGTGTAATTAGCTTAAAATTCTTGTAATCTTTTTTTATTTTTTGTAATTTAGTGTTGTTTTTTTTTGTAATTTAGTTTAGTTTATTTAATTGTATTTTAGTTTAGATATTTGTAGTTTATTTAATTTATTGATAGTGTAGGTGTATTTGTAACTTAGGTTAGGATTTATTTTACAGGTAAATTGGTAATTATTTTAACTAGGTAACTATTAAATAGTTATTAACTATTTAATAGCTATTGTACCTAGTTAAAATAAATACCAAGTTACCTGTAAAATAAATATAAACCCTAAAATAGCTACAATATAATTATTAATTACATTGTAGCTATCTTAGGGTTTATTTTATAGGTAAGTATTTAGATTTAAATAGGAATATTTTAATTAATAATATTAATATTAATTAGATTTATTTTAATAAGAATTTAGTTAGGGATGTTAGAGTTAGATAGGGTTATTATACTTAATATAATAACGATATTAACTATATTAACCCTAATGTAATTAGGGTTAATATAGTTAATATATATTATATCATAGCAAAACTGTCACTCACACAGGGATAGGGGCTTGTCCCAGACGGCCTATCAGGGACCTTGCCTTACACAGTAATAATTGACTGGGCATGGCTTACACGCATGCGCACACTTATAGACATCCTTTTTGTGACCCTGTAAAATTGCCTATGCACGGACAATAGGTGCCTTGACCGCAAGACCGGTGCTGACAGGTTAGAAATGACAGACGCATATACCCTTCTCATCGTGTATGTCAGACTGAACTAGCTGGGTTACGAGACCTAAGTGGGTGACTCCTGATATCTGGGTATTAGGGGTGTTGTACTATCTACTGCATATCCTGCTGCATTTATTACGTTCATGACCCGGACCCTTCCTTCCCTTAGTAGTACCTTGGGGCCCTCTTACCATGCCATTTTAATAACTCTGTTTGTCCTTTCTATCCTATTGGGTACCTAGCTGGAGCATTGGGGGCTGGACTGCGCCGGTTTTCCACGCATGCGCATATCCCTTGTTGTTCCGCTAGTAATTGTGCTAGATTCAGCGCGAGGTTGGTCCGATGCTGAACAGGGTGATTACATAGGTCGTGCTACACTTTGTGCATGTAATACGGTCACATCGTTTGAGGTATCTGTATAACGAGTTTGCTGCTATTTGCTTCTATAGCATTTATGGTACACATGACCCTTGACTATGTAGTACGGGTATTATGAGTTAGGCATTTACTATAAGTGCATTACGTGAATTGCATTTCAATATGTTGAGGTGCCGATGTTTAACTAAACGTTTTTTCAACCCCTTTTTTCTACACATTCTTGTGTTCCTGTACTTAGCTAATAATATTGTGATATGTCTCTTTAAAAGGACACACTGCCACTGGGGTATTAGAAGTACTAATATACAGCAGGTGTATTATGTGGTAGGATGATGTGTTGATTTGCTAATTGACCTGATGCTAATTAACCATAATGATCTGGTTTCTTTGATGTCATTGTTGCATTGGTAAATGTATTTACTTTGAACTGGTTGCTTGGTTGCTATGGCAACCATTTTTGGCGGTTTTTTGCACTAGGGGGAGGGGTTTGTGTATGCTTAAATGTTTGTCTCACTTGTATGTTGTTGGTCTGATGAAGGGGAGCATTCCCCGAAACGTTACTGAATAAACTACTTGTTTTTTACTTAAGTCCAGAGAGTGCTGTTTCCTGTTTTGCTATAATATAATAACGATATTAACTATATTAACCCTAATATAATTAGGGTTAATATAGTTAATATATTTAATATAATAACTATATTAACTATATTAACCCTAATTATATTAGGGTTAATATAGTTAATATAGCTGGCGGCGGTGTAGGGGGATTAGATTAGGGGGTAATATATTTAATATAGGTGGCGGCGGTGTAGGGGGATTAGATTAGGGGTTAATACATTTAATATAGCTGGTGGCGGTGTAGGGGGATTAAATTAGGGGTTAATACATTTAATATAGCTGGCGGCGGGGTAGGAGCTCACATTAGGGGGTAGTTTAATGTAGCTGGCAGCGGTGTAAGGGGCTCACATTAGGGGTAGTTTAATGTAACTGGCGGCGGTGTAAGGGGCTCACATTAGGGGGTATGTAATGTAGCTGGCGACGGTGTAGGGGGATCACATTAGGGGGTTATACTTTTAATGTAGGTGGCAGCGGGGTCCGGGAGCGGCGGTTTAGGGGTTAAATACTTTATTAGGGATTGCGGCGGGGGATCGCGGTTGACAGGTAGATAGACATTGCGCATGCGCTAGGTGTTAGGTTTTATTTAGCAGTTCGCGGTTGACAGGTAGATAGACATTGCGCATGCGTTAGATGTTAGGTTTTATTTAGCAGCCAGTTTAGGGAGTTACGGGGCTCCAATAGACAGCGTAAAGTTTACTACAGCTGCATTTTGTGGCGAGGTGAAAATGGAGTAAGAGTTCTCCATTTTCGCCACGTAAGTCCTTACGCTGTATATTGGATACCAAACTGCGCGGGTTTGGTATACCTGCCTATGGGCCTGTTACAGAAGCATTAGTTATTTTGTTGTGAAGAGCTTATTTCCCAGCAGCAATGCCTGAACCAGCAAGCCAGCGCCTAAGAAGGGCTCCAAGAAAACCGTAACAAGTATCATTTCATAAAGAGTTAACTCTTTTTTTTCAGCTTTTAGAAACTATTGTCTAATCACCTCTGGAGCCAGACTGCTAATTGATAAGATGAACTTGTAAACTTGTTATCTTAAGTACTGTAATCCTATTGTGGCCTGTCAAAGGACAGTGCTCTCTATCTAAATGTGTGATGGGGGATTTTGTGCTTCCCCCCCCTCTCCCCCTGGGAGTGCCCTGTGTGCAGGTAACCTTAATAAAAAGCAGGCTGGGCATCCCAGTCCTGAGTTCTTGTTTGACCCTCAATCGCAGCGTTGACTCGTTTTTGTGGGCAGAAGGGTATCCTAGCTGTACTGCAGCTAAGGGAGATTATTCTATATTTGCGAGACTCATATAGAATACTATGGAAAGCAGCTTCTCCCCTCTTTAGCAATAGGGATCCAGGCTACTAAGCGGTCCATCTCTCAGCGAGACTAAGGGTAACCGTAACATTTGGCGGCAGCGGCGGGATTTTCCTGGATTTCCTAGGAGAGGTACAGAACGGATGGAGAGCGCTTACGAAAAATTGAAGCGTACAACCCTAAAGGATTTACTTGAAAGCAGAGGGGGGTACGCCAGCAACCGGCCGAGGAGAGAGCTGATCGCAGAATTGACCGAACTGGATCAGAGCTTCACAATGGCGGAAACATCGACCACGATTAGTGACGAAAAAACCAGGATTGTTCGGGAAAGGCTCTCATTATACGGGCCGAACCCCTCCATGGAATTGGTACAGCAGTTGATGGCGGAGGCGGACGAGGATATACGAGAGACTCGAGCCCACGAACTCAACCTAGCGAACGCACACCGCAATGCTGAAGCCCCGCAGGTAATCATCCCCGTCGAAAATGCTGGGAGGCCCAAGATACCCTATGCGGCATTTCGACCCTTCCTAGAGAGCGAGACAGGGATTGATGAATATTTGGCGGACTTCGAAAGGCAATGTGCCCTGCACCAGATTCCCAACAGAGAGTGGCCCACGATATTGTCTGGGAAACTATCCGGGCGAGCCCTGGAAGCCTTTCGTACTCTGGGTGCTGAGGAAGTGACACAGTATGAGCTAGTTAAGGAGACACTGTTGCGACGGTACGCTGTAACTCCGGACACGTATCGCCGACAGTTTCGGGGCACGGAAAAGAAGCCTAACGATACCCATATGGAATGGGCGCACCGAATGCGGAGAGCGGCAAATCACTGGCTGAGCGGAAGTAAAGCGGTGACTGGGGAGGAAATTTTACAATTGTTTCTCTTAGAACATTTTTATAATGGCATGGAACAGCAAGGGAAGGAATGGCTGCAAGACAGGCGGCCTTCTACCTTAGAAGAAGCAGCCAAATTGGCCGATGAACATTATGACTCCCGTCTTCACGAACCCATGAACTACCGAGCTCCAGCACGGGTCGAACCCAGAGAGGTTTACCGTGCACCCCCTCGTGCTGAATTCCGAGCCCCGGTGCCCACAGGGCCCGTCCGACACTCAGGACCACCCAATAACAGCTCTGAGCGTCCCAGACCGACTTGCCACCGATGCAAGCAACCAGGGCATTTCATGGCTAGCTGCCCCCTTAATACGCACCAGACACCCAGGAATTACAATTACCCCTCTGGGTCCTATCGTCCGGCCCGGGCCCTCTGTGTTAACCAAGAGGCCCCTATGGAGGGATATGTGGGGCCGCTTCACGAGGCAGACCCTGTATATGCTGCCTCAGATAACCGCCAGCACCATCGGCAGAGGGTATGGCTCGAGGGGCGATCTACCGAGGGATTGCGAGACACAGGGGCTACTATCACGCTGGTACAGAGTCATTTGGTGCCAGAGCACAAGCGATCCGGACAGACTGTGGCCGTTAGAGTGGCGGGGGGGGATGTGTACAAAATTCCAACAGCTAAAGTGCATCTTGATTGGGGAGCGGGAAAGGGGGCTGTGAACGTGGGCCTAATGGATAATTTACCTGCCGAAGTACTACTGGGCAACGATTTGGGCCCCATGACTTCTGCCTATGCTCCAGTATGCAACAACGAGGCGGACCCAGTGACTACACGGGCCCAAGCCCGGACGGAGCGAGAGCTCTCACCAGTGCGGGAGACACAGGTAAGACCTACCCCGACCTTGCCTGACAGGTTAGGCCCCATACCCTGGGACACCCCAGATGCTTTCGAGGCAGAGTCTAAGACTGACCCGACCTTACAAAAGTACCGGGAACGAGCAGAGACCGGAGGGGGCGGGGCAGATAACGAAACATTCTTATGGGAAAAAGGGAAACTATACCGCTGGACAGAGAAAAGGGGACAGCGTAGGCGACAGCTGGTAGTGCCCCACAAATACCGTCAAGAAATCCTCAAAATAGGCCACGACATCCCCTTAGCAGGCCACCTAGCCATTACCCGTACCCTACACCGCATTACTCACACGTTCTTTTGGCCAGGGGTGCACGCTGACGTTAGAACTTACTGTAACACCTGTGATGTGTGTCAACGAGTAGGAAGGCGAGGCGATCACCCTAAAGCCCAGCTAGTAAATATGCCCATTGTAGAGGAACCCTTCAGCCGGGTTGCTATTGACCTAGTGGGACCACTGGCTACCCCTAGTCCCTCCGGTAAGCGATACATTCTTACCATAGTGGACTACGCTACCAGGTACCCAGAGGCTGTCGCCCTATCCAACATACAAGCGGATACGGTAGCGAATGCACTAGTACAGGTGTTCTCCCGGGTAGGATTTCCAAAAGAAATCCTATCCGACCGAGGCACCCAATTTACGGCTGAATTGACCCAACAACTCTGGCAGGTTTGCAAAATTAAGTCCCTCCTGAGCTCCCCATACCACCCCCAGACGAACGGGCTGTGTGAGAGGTTCAATGGGACCCTCAAGCAAATGCTCAAGACGTTCACTCAGGAATACCGAGACTGGGAACGCTTCCTGCCGCACCTCCTATTTGCTTATCGGGAGGTGCCCCAGGAAACGACAGGGTTCTCTCCCTTCGAGTTGCTCTACGGAAGAAAGGTACGGGGACCCCTAAACCTGATCCGGGAGCACTGGGAGGGAGAGATGGAGGCTGACGGTGTCCCCATTGTGCCATACGTGCTGGAACTCAGGGACCGAATGGAGCAATTAGCCAAATCCGTGCGGGCTAATCTCCAGTTGGCCCAGAGAAGACAGAAAGTATGGTACGATCGGGGGGCCCGAAAGAGAATCTTCACCATAGGACAAAAGGTGTTAGTACTTAAGCCGGTGAAGACAGACAAATTGCAGGCGTCCTGGCAGGGTCCCTACCAGATCGTAGAGAAAAGGGGAGACACCACTTATGTGATAGCTAGCTGCCACGACAACAATCTTAGAAAGACATTCCATGTAAACATGCTCAAGGAATATTTTGAGCGACCAGAGAACGTGACGGCCGTATGTTGTTCCCCTCAGGAAGACCCCGACAGTTTACCCATTCCAGACCTATTAGAAAAGAGCCTCCCCACAGGTATAGTGGCACAGGTTCAGATAGGGGACCGACTTAGCCCCACTGAAAGGGAGCAGCTCAACCAACTCCTCCAGTCCAAACACCTCACCTTCTCCCCGAAGCCAGGGTACACTACTTTAACCACCCATCAGGTAGATACTCCGGGACAAGCTCCCTTGCGCCAGGCTCCGTACCGAATCCCCGAAGCAGTTAGGACAGGAATGAAGAAGGAGATCGATGAGATGCTCCAGCTCAGGGTAATTGAGCCCTCCGATAGTCCCTGGGCCTCCCCAGTTGTCTTGGTGCCCAAGAAAGATGGGACCACCCGGTTCTGCGTAGACTATCGGAGGCTCAATGAAAATACCGTGACGGACGCTTACCCTATGCCCAGGGTAGACGAGCTACTCGATCGTATAGCCAGGGGAAATTACCTGACCACTATTGACCTCTGCAAAGGTTACTGGCAGATTCCCCTGGCCCCGGAGGCTATCCCCAAGTCGGCATTCGTCACCCCATTCGGCTTATATCAGTTTAGGGTAATGCCGTTTGGGATGAAGAATGCCCCAGCTACATTCCAGCGCTTGGTGGATAGGCTCCTGGATGGCTTCCAGAGTTTTGCTTGCGCCTACCTGGACGACATAGCGATCCACAGTGAGTCCTGGGAGGACCACTTAGCTCATGTGGGAATGGTTCTGGATCAGATCCGGGCTGCTGGCCTGACTCTGAAGCCAGAGAAATGCCACTTTGGGATGGCCGAGGTACAGTACCTGGGTCACCGGGTGGGGTGTGGAAAGCAGCGACCAGAGCCGGCCAAAATAGAAGCTGTCGCCAATTGGCCCACCCCCATCACTAAGACTCAGGTCCTAGCCTTCCTGGGCACGGCAGGGTACTATAGACGGTTCATACCAGACTACAGCACACTTGCCAAACCCCTGACTGACTTGACCAAGAAGAACTTACCTCGACAGGTCCTGTGGTCTCCCCACTGTGAAACGGCTTTCCAGGCTCTCAAAAATGCTCTAATTAACGCT